>NC_090130.1:13904655-14204655 GCF_040581485.1 Linepithema humile | reverse complement strand
ATTATTTGAAAATCATTTTTTATTTAACTAAATCTATACAACATCTATAAAATGTTAAAACTCAAACATCTGAGAAATTAAAATATATAAGTAATACGTATAGTACTATTCTGTAGAAAAGAATAACGTGAAAAGTAATGTCAGAAATTGTAATAAAAAATTATAATAAAAAATACTTACACGTTATAGTATATAATTTTGGTTTCCAATAAAAATGCTTTTGCCAATAAATTTGGTTTCCAATAAATGCTTTCGCTTTTAACAGCTTTTTTTTCTTAAAAAAGTGCTTGAAAAACTCTGTTATCTGTAACATATAAAAAATATTAATACAATAAGAAATTAGCAAAGAGCAATAGCAATTTTAAATGTATAATGTATATAAGGATTAAATAATTAAAATCTAATATTAATTATTATTGTAGAATAAATAAGGCAAGTAAATATAAATAATATGTAAAAATGATAAACACATAAAAACTTATGTAATAGCAAAGTCTTAGAAGTATAAGCATACATATTTAACATGTAACGCATATAAAATGTTTATAAATACATAAAAATCTAAGAAAAATTAGTCAGCTAATCATGAAATGTCAATTTTTTTATTAAGGTGCTTTCAATTTTTATCACAAATAAATAATAGTTGAGATGTTACAAAATACATGGGAGGTTATAAACCTTTAAATATATATGTAAAAAACAAATAATTAAATAATTTAACAGATTAAAAATATAATAAGAAATTCGACTTACATTATACAATGTTGCTTTTTCTCAATAAAACACTCATATATGTTCACTTAGAATGTTCACTTAGAACAATACAACGGCTTATAATGGCCTATAATGGCCGATGCCGACTCGGCATTGCCGAGAGCAATCGATCGGTGATCCACAATTACACGTAAAACAGGAAAGAGAGAGCACTACCACTACTTACGGAGTATGTCTATCCTTCGATTTTGGTGATAGCTCGTCCATAAGATTGCGCAGTCTATTTTTTAAATCTATGCTTTGAAGTTTCGCACACAAGAAATATAATTTTTGGAAACACATGTGAAGCATGTGTGTCTCTAACGCATGCTATGTGCCATTTATCATTGCGCATTGCGCACAATCGCGCATCAATATGACGATTGGCGATTGTCAATATTAGTCGATTTCCCTCGCATATGCACCATGCGCGGTTAAAACAACGGCTACCAATGATGCATGAGATATAATGGGCGCGAAATTTTTGGCGGGACCAGCGAGTTATAAGCTACATAAATTAGATGCCAATACATATATATTTAAATAGCAAAATTTTGCAATATATTTTTATTGGCATTTAAGTTATGTAGCTTATAAACGTATTTAAAGTACAATTTTATAATATGTATGCTAATGTTGACGACAATTATGATTGAAAAACTTAACAATATGTAGGAATTATGTATGACAACGAATACGAATCATTATATTTGTATTGGTGCCATTATGATGTTGTGGAAAAAATAACATCATTAGTTGTTGTCATGTAACTGATAACATATTGTTCCAGTTTGCTGACTATTTGCACTCAAAATTTCGTCAACTAATTGTATAATATATAAGTACTCATGTTGCTGTATTTAATATTGTGGATCTGTTCTGATGTTAGCAAATGTACAATAAATGTATAACAACATATGCAATGCATTAGTTTGTTTAAGAGGATGCTAAAGTGACGGGCAAACTCCGACGCGAAAGCGCCATCATTTCGATGGTACTAAAAATGAAATGACATTATCGGCGTAGCCTACGCCGCGTAGGTCCGTGTGTACGCATTTGTTTGTAGTGGTAACTCACTACACTGACGTGTGGTCTGTGTACGTGTGTCATCGGAAGTTTGTAAACAAACGATGCTTGCGCTTGTTTCCTCGACTGAAATTTCGTCGCAAGGCTGCAATATACTGTCCGAGAAAACATAGGCGTATACAAGGTGTCAAATAAATATAAACTAAATATGACAAAATAATAAATAAAAATATACATAAAATACTATATATATCACTGAAGAAAAATGTCACACACTTTTCTTATTTTTATCCTTATGTAGCAAATACAAAATAACTAATTAATCAATTAATTAATATATACATATACACATATATTAAATAAATAATTATCTTTATTTTATATTTTATATGATAATAACTGAAATAATTAGAGTATATATCATTTCAGTTATATAAAATACAAAATAAAGACAACTATATTCAATATATATATGTATGTATTGAATAATTAACTTATTTATTTATTTTGTATTAATTACATAAGAATAAAAATAGGGAAAGCATATAACATTTTTTTCCAATTAGATATATAATATTATACATACATTTTTCAAATAAAAGATTTTATCATATCTAATTTATATCTATTAGACACCTTGTATAAGTCTATTTCGTCTCGTATGTACATCATACAGCCATACGATAGAATTTTAATAGCGAGAAAAAAGATGAAATAACCTTATAGATTATTCGATAAAACAAAAACAGACCACAAGTGTAGTAAATTACTAACTAAAAGAAATACGTATTTCTTAAAATCTGCCAGTTCACGAATAAATCGTCTTTAGCTCTCTTTTTCTAAACGGTCAGCTGACGTTAGATCGCCTCTGACAATATTTATTAAAAATTGTTAGCTGACATTAGATCGCCTCTAACAATATTTCTTAAAATCTGTCAGTTCACGAATAAATCGTTTTTAGCTCTTTTTTTTCTAAACTGTCAGCTGACGTTAGATCGCCTCTGACTATATTTCTTAAAAATTGTTAGCTGACGTTAGATCGCCTCTGACAATATTTATTAAAAATTGTTAGCTAACGTTAGATCGCCTCTGACAATATTTCTTAAAATCTCAGTTCACGAATAAATCCTCTTTAGCTCTCTTTTTTCTAAACGGTCAGCTGACGTTGGATCGCCTCTGACAATATTTATTAAAAATTGTTAGCTGACGTTAGATCGCCTCTGACAATATTTCTTAAAATCTGCCAGTTCACGAATAAATCGTCTTTAGCTCTCTTTTTTCTAAACTGTCAGCTGACGTTGGATCACCTCTGACAATATTTATTAAAAATTGTTAGCTGACGTTAGATTGCCTCTGATAATATTTCTTAAAATCTGCCAGTTCACGAATAAATCGTCTTTAGCTCTTTTTTTTCTAAACTGTCAGCTGACGTTGGATCGCCTCTGACTATATTTATTAAAAATTGTTAGCTGACGTTAGATCGTCTTTGGCTTTTGTAATTCTAAATTGCCAGTCCACGAGAAAACCGCCTCTGGCTTGTCTTATTCTGTATTGCCAGTCCACGAGAAAACCGCCTCTGGCTTGTCTTATTCTTTATTGTAAGATATTTTTATTACGTCATATGCTTTATATATATATAATGTATATGTGTTAAATGATATATGTCATTCGTCATATAAATAATATATAATATAAGTTATATGACATATACATTTATTATAACAATATACAAAATGACATTAATTTTTTACATAGATACTTTGATGTGAATATGTATAATATGGAGCACATAATACACATAATATATACACATAAAGCACATAAATAAAAGTATTTTACAGAAATTAGAATATGAATGTATGTAACTAAATAATGTGAATGTTTGCAAAAATGTTGCAAAATTTATGTGTAATACATACACTTTATCCTTCAGAGTGCCTTCAATCCATTTTTTTCAGCCGGGTTTCATAGCACATAACACAAACACAAACACACACACACACACACACACACACACACACACACAACTAACACACACATAACTAACCTAAAAGATTCTGATGTATATGACAGATAGCACTGAGAACTGTATAGCGCCTCTATCTCAAAATCCCGGAACTAATCTATAGCTCTTTTTTACCTTATTCTTCTATATTGCACGTATGCTTTGCATAAATCTGGAAAAGTATGGCATTTTGAAAATAAGTCTCTAAGCTCTATTTTTTTGGTTTTCCATTATTGTTTCATACGCTCTTCTTCGGCACACACCCTTGTTTTGCAGATTGAAGCAGTATAATTTTGATATAAAAGATATAATTCTTTGAGGTGACATTGTCGATAAATTTTCTAAAATTTTTTTTATTTTTTGGTCTAAATTTCACTATCTGCCGAAAGATTAGCATGTGTACTTTACTTACACCAAAGGATTTGTAATTCTATCAAAGCAATAAAAAATGCCATACTTTCCAGAGAATTGAAAATACCGGTCGATAAAGTAGGACTTAAGCATCCTCTTAATATGATTAATCACGCTTGGCTATCTGAGTATGATACATTACCACGTTTGGCACTTTTTTTTGTACATATATGATACATTACCACTGAACTGATTAAGGGAGGGAGTAATATTGAAATACATGATTTATTTTTCCCAATTTCGAAAAAAAGAAGTTTTTTTTAATGTGTCCTGCTTTCTTATCATAATATTATACATGTCTAAAAAAGATTACAAGAAAATAGTATTAGACCAGTAGCACATATAAAAACAAATAGTAAGACATAAAAAATAAGCAAATTCACATTTTCGATTTGCTACTGTGTGTTTATTGCCTTATTGCTTGATCGACTTTACTTACTGCTTATGTCTTTTTACTGCTTATACATTTCAACCTGTCATCAGGCTATCCTCAGTGTCAAATAATTAAGATACATATAAAAACGCATACTGAAAATTTACAATAAGATATGGTTTAAAGCAAATATAATTTAAACGCAAGATTTGTTGTAGGAATAATGAAAAAGTTGTAGGAATAATGAAAAAGTTAGCGTTAAAACTGAAAGAAATTAAAAAACATTATTGTTATATTAATATTCCTTTTTTGCAAAATAAAAATTATAAAAGTTGTACATAATTGATATAGTCCACAATATTGCTCTTACTGCGTTTTTTCAAATAAGAGATGGAAGAGAATGAGAAAATAACTTGTTGGTTTAATAGTTAGATTGTTAATGTCGACGCTACAACTAAACATCAAATGCGATGGGGAATTAAAAAAGAGTGGAAGGAAAGATAATAAGGAGTGGGGGAGAGTTAGTAAGCAATTAGGGAGATAAGAACTGGAGGAAAAAGATTTTAAATTACAGGGGAGATAATAAGTTAAAATCAGGAGGTAAGACTCTGATAAAATGTCAGTATTATTTTGACTGTTTAACCCCATGTTTTGTCTTTTAATAAAAATCATCTTTGAAATTAATCTTTTTTTATAAGAAGGCTCTTCGTCCAAAATTCTAGCATTATCTCAATCAAATTCGTGGGAGAATTCATTCGATGTCAAGAAATTACTGACGGAAAACCACTTCTTTTATTAATATCCATTTTGTGTTCTTTAATTCTCGCAGTCCAAACATAAAATCATGTATGCGACACTACTATGTGATTCTATATCTAAAATATCCTTCTTTGTTCTAAACAATTTTTTTTAATTATTTGAGATTGAGAATGCTATTCTTAAGTCCAAGTTTCTTGAAATCGAACTAAAATCTTTGGAAATCGACTTAATGTATGGTACAGTTAAGAACTTAATTTTATTTTTTTTGTTTTTTTTCTCAGAGTCATTATTGTTAGAAATACCATTATGAGATTATTAATTTTCAAAAACAAAATTATTGATTTGGCTCTTTGGTATCATTCAAATAATGAAAATAAATTAAGCTACTAGAGCCGGAGCCAGTTGACATTGCTCATTTATTAAATTATATTATTAACGACCCAGCTGTATAAACGTTTCGATCATTTTTCGTGATCATCTTCAGTGTGACTCATTCTTCAACTGTTTAGAAAGTATTGAACAAGTATTGAACAGGTATACCCAGTCAACAAAATGTTAGCAGCCTGTCGACAGTTTGCGAGCAGATTCGCTCAGAACTTGGCAGCAGATACGGTGCCATCTGTGTCCGCATTAAGCTCGTGTTCTGTCGGCAGAACCTGTCAACATAGGTTGACAGCAGATTGTCGGCAGAAATCGAGCAGAACCTGTCGTCACAATTTAAATGAAATAGCGGCATTTAAATGCTTCATTACAATTTTATATTTCTCGTTTCGCTTATTAAAAGTAGTAAATGAGGTATGCAAAGTATGTAATATATATTTGCTTTATTGGGACAAAAAAATACTTATGTTTTAATAAATTTATTAGGCTAAATCCCGAAATCACTGCAATATCGGATCAACTCGCGGCGGATTTTCAATTTCAAAAATCAGTTTAGTATTCTGAATCTCCTATGGGAATTGTATCAGATTATTATATTAAACTGATAAGCTTAATTAAGCCAGCGGCCACACTTTATATGCATTGTGGATGAATCTTGAGTATGAGTTTATATTTGAAGAAACACGCTGCATAGCGGCAAACAACATCAAATTGCACTGCGCAGATTTTGCTCGATTTCTGCCGTCAATCTGATATAAAACTGCGTTGCACAGATCCTGCTCGATCTCTGCCGTCAATCTGACATCAAACTGCGTTTCACAGGTCCTGCTCGGTTTCTGCCGCCAATCTGCTGTAATAATTCCGAATAAATCCTGCTCGGTTTCTGCTACTGATCTGCTGTCAAATTATGTCAGCAGGTTTTGTAACATTTCTGCTGACATTCTGCTATCATCATCTGATGTAACAGGTTTTGTATATACAATCTGCAGTCTTTCTGCTGACAAAAATTTGCAGCAGACGTTTGGCAATATCTGTTCGTACAGACTTTACTGACTAGGTAGTTACCAAAATAAATTCTTATAAATTCAAAAAATGTTTTACACATATTGAAGCTTGCGTATTAAAATAATTAATAAAAACAAAATTATTGAGCTTTATCAATTGTTTTTATTAATTATTTTAATACGCAAGCTTCAATATGTGTAAAACATTTTTTAAATTTATAAGAATTTATTTTGGTAACTATACCTGTTACTTTCTAAACAGTTGAAGAATGAGTCACACTGAAGATGATCACGAAAAATGATCGAAACATTTATACAGCTGGGTTGTTAATAATATAATTTAATAAATGAACAATGTCAACTGGCTCCGGTTCTAGTAGCTTAATTTATTGTCATTATTATTAATTTTATTATAAAACAAACCTAAGCCTATTATGCAAAGTCGAAAAAATAAAATGTAATAGATATCTGTTATTCAACAAAATATGTGGGATCTATTGATCCGCTGCCGACAGATCGATCCGTCGTCTAATGTTTTATTTCTTTTATTCCTTTTATGTTTCCGGTCGCGGTATCTATCGACATAATTATAAGTAGATGACTCTTTTGGCAGTCCGCGACAAACAATGTCGATTTTCTCTTATGTTACTACTCGTCAGGGTATAAAAGTGCGTACAGAAATGAGTGAAAAGACAGTCTCGAGCGATCTTCTGTAAGGAAAAGATCACGATGTATCCTGTGATTAACTGTACTCTATATTTTATTAAATAAACATATCTATAATCCTACAAATATAATTAATTTTATATTCTTATGGTGGAATTTTGGATGGGAGAATAAGAACATTCTGTCTATCAGGCCCAAAATTGTGCTTCTCTTATGGGAAATGGGGTGATGAGAAAAATAATTTAAATATCTCCTTGAGGAAGTATGTAGGTTTCTGGAACCTATCGAAAATAATTTCCCTTTTTCTATTATTATGGTGACATCCAGAAAATTAATACGATTGAAAGCACCAATTTCTAAAGTAAATTTTAGTCTATCATAAAAAGAATTAAAAATTTTAAAAATGACATCTATGGAATTGGTTGGAGCGGCTAAAACTATGTCATCCACATACCTATAATAAAAAGGTAATGTAAATGGTAAACTTACAATCGCATTTCTCTCAATATTTTGGAGAACCAAATCAGCAATTAATGGCGACAGGGGAGAGCCCATGGGAGTCCCAAAAATCTGTTTATAAATTTTATTGTTGAATCTAAAAAAGTTAAACTCACACAAAACTAGGCGTACCCCCGTAAGAAGAAATTCGTTCCTCGGGATAGATGTATCTCTGAAATCAATCTCCACCTTTTTGATATGCTTTCAATCGCTGAATCAATGAGAATATTTGTGAACATAGAGATTACATCTAACAAAATCAGTTGATTATCCCCATTGATTTTAATCTTGCTTAACTTTTGTACCAATTGAAAACTATTTTCAATGTTACTTTCTGATATTGGTAAGCTATTGTATATAATTTTGTGAAAGAATGTAGCAAGTGTGTAAAAAGTACTATTGATAGATAAGACTATTAATCGCAGGTGGCACCCCGGCTTGTGAATTTTGGGCAACTTATAAGCTCATAGGAGGATTCCATCGCTTGTCAATAACGATTTATAAGTCATGTCATTAATATACTCTTTCCTCTTCCCTATTGATAGCAAATCTTGTAGATTACATTGTTAATATGATAGAGAATAGATAATAGAGAAATAATTAATATATCTATTAAAAATATATTTATTATAATAGTATATATTTATACATTTTTTATAAAGTAAATTGATATAAAAAAATATATAAAAGTAATATAAAACGTTAAAAACAAAATTGTCATTACATATATATAATTAGTTCTTATCTATTATATTAATGGACGGCTTTGCGATATATAAACTTTCCAGATAAAAACTTGTTGGTATACAACTTATCTAATAAATTTGTCTAAAAATGTGACAACATAATAACAGCATTTAATTATAAATAAAATTGATAATCATTAAATGTTGTTATAATTATATCATTATATTGATTGAATTTTTTCATTTAATATTCAACTTATCTATTTGGGTCTATTTGGGTTGTTTGGTAAAATATTTTTGATAATTATCACAATTAGGAACTCACCTTCGATTTCAATAATTTTATATACACTACGCGTCAAAATTAAGGGATAGAAAATTTTGGGTCGATTTTTGGGTGTTTTCTGAGCGACTGTATCTCCGCGAAAAATGGACGAAAAAAATCTTTTAAAAAAGCTTTGAGCGTTTGAAAGCGTTTTGAAGCTTGAATCTTCTAGTTTCTGAATTTTCGCAGAAAACTCCCATATCATCGTTTTTAACTGATTGTGAGTTATCTTTCATTGAACGGACCAATCCGGAAATGAAAAAAATTTCCCCAAATTGGGGAAAGAAAAATCCAGCGCTCTCGAGATTTGACGCGGTTACTGGGCATACCTTTAACTAAAAAAAAAACGTGGACACTCAGGGGTTTTAATCATTTTTCACGAAGTGGCGCCCAGGTGAATGGAAAAAGAGAAAAACGCGATTTTTAACATGTTTTTGCAGTCAATATGTCAAAATAAAAAAAATGTCGGATCAAAATTCTAAAAAGAGCGTCTTATAGGGGAGACTTTGAACTTTCCAAAAAACCCATAGTCGATGTCGTACGACAATTTGTTCAGGAGCTACGGATGTTTAAAGTTGAAAGTACGAATTTTGCTTTAACCGCCAATAACTCGGTCAAAAAAAATCGTACAGCACTCACTAAAAAAACAAATTGTTGAGAATTGTATAAGCTTTAACGTCATGGAATCGGTTTTTAATAAAAAAAATTTTTCTGGTCCGTACACGTTGCCCAATTTGGGGAAATTTTTTTATTTTCGGATTGATCCGTTCAATAAAGGATAACTCAGTTAAAAATGATGATACAGGAGTTTTCTTCGAAGATTCAGAAACTAGAAGATTCAAGCTTCAAAACGCTTTTTTAAAATAATTTTTTTCGTCTATTGTTCGCGGAGATACAGCCGGTCAGAAAACACCCAAAAATCGACCCGAAATTTTCTATCCTTTAATTTACACGCGTAGTGTATATTATTAAGGTTATTACGCTGAGAAATGTTGTGAAAGTTTTAGCCGGCACTCGCTGTTTATTAAAAAGCTGTTAATAAAATAAGTTTAATGAATAGCACGTAATTTTCTGACACTATGTCTATCTGTACACTATACGTTTTCATATTATATTGTTTCCTGAGAGTAGATTGTTTTTGTTTACCTTTCTTATTGAAATCAATAAATCGAAGGATAATTTGCTTCTATGTTGTTAAAATAAGTTTCACAAATTACACCTAATTTTCGAATGCCAATAAGGACTTATTCATAAATAAGAGATACAGAAGTAATTTTTCGTATTGCTCCAGCTTAGAAATTTCAATGAAAACTCATTACACTGTTGTAATAAAAGTTTTCTTCTTGTTTGTGTTATATACGTATTGTCAGACACACGGTTTTTGATGCGAATTCGTAGCTTCAACATGTTACATGAAGTCCTTCATTTGACAATACATTTACTATAATGAAGATTCTATATTAATTCTTAATTATTTATTTAAAATGCAAGTGATACGACGAGACATTGATGCCAAAAAATAAATATGTAATTGTTTATTTCGATATTCAGAGCATTTTCACAATTACGTTTATTTACGTATAGTAAATTAAATGCGAGAGTGGGGCGGAGTCTTTCCCTCTGCACCCTACTTCTAAATGTGTCCGAAAATTACGTGTAATTCGTGACTTATTTTGTTTATAACTTTTTAATAAACAACGAACGCCAGCTAAAACCTTCATACCCATACAGCACACAAAAATTGCATACACATTGCATCAATCTTTCGCAATGTTGCAATATTGCAAATTTACTGCAAAATGTTGTTGCATCATTGCTGTGGGACTGCAACAACGTTAAAGTGTCCACCTTTAAAAAGATTGTAACGAAATATTACAGTAATATTGCAATGTAATGAATTTGCAATAATGCATTGTTATTACAATCTTAGAATAATGTTGTATATAATTTTATTTATTCGGACATTTATCTGTCCGATTTCTGAACAATTAGTTCAATATCTGAATTCCCTGTGTTAGGGTCGTATCAGAAAAATTTAACTGATAAAAATAATTACTAAGGTCTTTAACCTTACTAGTCACTCTTTGGAAGTTTTATATCATCATGACTAAAACTTAAATACGAAATAGATTTTGCAACGCGCGTCGCATAACGGTAAACGAACTATCCAGGGAGAAATACAGGTCAAAGAAACGTCTAATAGACATCTAATAGACATCTATAGACAATGTCTATAGACGTTTCTTCGACCTGTATTTCTCCCTGGATAGCGATTACCGAATATTGCTCTTGTAATGTTTTTACAATGTTGCTGTCACATTCTCATGAAATATTACAATTCAATGTTCCAATAATCTCTCAACAATATTACATTGCAACTTGCAAGATTGTAACATTGCTGCAATGTAAATGCAATGTTTTGTGCTGTATGGGTAGTATTCAATAATGACCTTGATAACATATATAAAAATTATTAAAATTGAAGGTGGCTCTCTAATTATAAATAATTACTAAATGTCTTATACATTAATATAAATTTATACCATTTATGCAAACATGTATTAATAATATTCATATAATATAATATGTTAGTGACACGACTTGTTAGATTTACCTTAAAAAATATTAAAAAAAGTTTTACAAATTAGTCTCATATATTATTAACTGTGATACATAATTCATATAAAGTTAATTGAAAATTTCGTAATTTCTGTGCAATGTTGCAATATTGCAATAAAATATTTTTGCAATGTTCCTGAAATCTTTCTGTACCGTATAGGATAATGTTGATCCATCGCGTTTAAAAATAATATAATAAAATAATAAAGAAACAAAAGCAAGTTTTTTTTAATATAATAAATTTCGTTTCTTCGATTTCAAGATGCAAATTTTGATAAAATCAATAATAAGATCTTATTCATACTTACAATTCATACCGCAAATAAACTTTTTATAAAAATATGTATAAAATATTATTAAATAACACATAAAAAACAAGCTATTATGTTATTACTAAGTTCAGAATTTACGATTTTTTATTTATTACTATAAAGCTTTTGACAATTAATTTTTTGACTAATGTTATAATTATTTATATTATGTATAAAAAAAATATTGTAAAATATCAAAATATTAACATAATTATTAAAAAAAAACTTATAAAATATTTATTTTACAAATATTATTGTAACAAACTTTATCATATGTGGAAACTTAAAACAACAAATCAGTAAAAGTATGTCATATGACAGCTTGTTTTATATGTATCGGATAATAATATCACATCAATATTTTTACATAAATGTTATGAATAATAGATATTTACTATTAAGATATGTACATACACATATAGTAATTATTATTTATATAGAGGATGTCACACTTTGGGTGCACCGTGCACTGTAATAGCACATTGCAGAAATTATTTTGAAATGACAATCCTAATATCAAAATGTGGCTATAATAATTTTTAAATGGAAAACTAATCTGAATATATCTTCATTTCTGTGCGATGTGCCTAAGCGCGCGAACTGGAGCAACTTGATTGATCAACTAAATGTTTCCCATTTAAAAATTATAGCCTCAACATTTTGATATCAGAATTGTCGTAGTCATTTAGTATTAAAATTTTCATCTGAAAATGATTCAGGAATGTGCCATTACCGTACAATGTGCTCAATGCGGGACACCTTGTCTTCAATGTCAATGTTAGAAAAAAATTAATATGAATGCTTTTATCATCATGTTGTACTATATTTCAGCATCTAAACTTTAATTTATTAACGGTGATAAAGAAAACAATAAGAACCAGAAGCATGGTTTTCGGAACACAAGAACGATTAACCATTATAAATTAATAACTTATATTAAATGTGTAAATTAACTCGGTCTCTTTTTTGTGAAAAAAGTTTTGTGAAAAAATTACAAAAAAAGAAAATGATTTCATGGATCATTCCTAACTGCTCAGAAAATTCTTTTTGAATTTGTGTGGAGTCTTATTTGAATTGCAATTTCTCATCTTTAAATTTGTTTGGTTGAACGTGGTTCATCATTCAAATTATAGTTTTCTTTACGAAATCTTTGATTGCTTTGATTTGCATTTCTTGCATGTTTTATGATACAAGAGCCTTCTCCAAATCATATCGGCCCCGTACAAATCATATTGACAACTTCAGCAGTATTTTTTTTTAAATTAAAGTGCAAAAGGAATGCAGTGCCTGATACATCCGTTTTATCCATGGTCATCGTACTTATTGCTGGTTTTTGAGATTGTATAATTTATTTTGCTGTATTAGTATTTAGTGATCATAATTTACAATTTCTTAAAACCATATTAGAACAGAAAAATAAATAATTTTACGAGTTACTAGCAATAAGTAAAATTAAAGACACCAAATTAATTCACACACCTAATACAAAAAAACGTTTTGGCTACAATTTGTGAATCGATATTTAGTTTGACAGAACATGAAAAAAAAATAGATTTAGATAACATAGAAAAAAACAATTAATGTAGCAAAAAACGAACTCACCAACTGCTATGCTCAGTACTGCCAAGTGCATGTCAGAATACAGTTAATGAAATATTTTTTTACGTATTAATTTATAATAGTCAATAATTTTTGCACTCTGACAACCACATTTTTAATTCTTATTGCTTTTTCTATCAGTTTATTTTTGAAAAACCATATTTTAGTTTTAAACTCTATAATTTGTTAATATTAAAATTTTTTATCTATAAGTATAAGAGATACAGATGAGATTTAACACACACAGCAATATGAACGAGACACAGTGTAAGTTTGTTTCCATTCCAAAGAAATACAAAAAGAAATGGACATATAAAGATTGCAAACAAACGCAAGAAAAAATGGACACACATAGATTAAAAACAGACACAGTTTAAATTGTCCAATTTCCCACATAAAGTGAGAAACCATCGCATATTGACCAGTGTTTTAAGTAAAAAATGAGATCTATAATTCTATTATGGATTTGCTACTCACATATAAAGCAAGATATTATTAAAATTGTGTCCATTTGCAATTTCTATGTTTCCATTTCCTTCTGTGCCTGTTTGTAGCATTTATATGTCTGTTTCTTCTTGTGTTTGTTGGCTGTCCAGCTTATACTGTCTGTCTTGTTCCTATTGCTGTGTTCGTTAAATTCCGGACTTCACTTAAAAAGTGTCATAATCTCAATATTTTAATAAAGAATTTTATCTTTAAATTAGCCGAAGAATTTGTTAATATCTATTAATGTAAAAGTAATATTATCTAGTAATGTAGAAGTAATACATTTAGAGATAAAAAGACTAAAGTAATACTTTCTTTCAATGGATTTAAAAGAATACTTAAAAATTGCGAGAATTTTGCTATATTAATCTTACGTTGTAAAATCTATTTAAAAAATGATGATATTTCACTCTTAAAAAAAACATGTAAAGTCGATTACTCGCGCATATATCGAAATTTATTGTCGTCGCTTTTCCGCGACGCTGATTGGTTATCGCGATTATTCTGACAGTTTGATAGTTTGAGAGCAAAGGTTATTTTGACGGTTATTTAAAATTATACAAAATTTTATTAAAATATGTAATTTCATAATTATTAAATTATTATAAGTGCGCGTGCGTAGTGCGCGCCTGTATTGTTCTAGTTTATCTTTAAATGTGTAAAATTTTG
The DNA here is from genome assembly GCF_040581485.1 of Linepithema humile. Classification (NCBI taxonomy): domain Eukaryota; kingdom Metazoa; phylum Arthropoda; class Insecta; order Hymenoptera; family Formicidae; genus Linepithema; species Linepithema humile. Next base: position 14,190,084 of record NC_090130.1, on the reverse strand, counting down.
TTTCTTCTTTAAAACATTTGAAGTGCTATACACTCAAGTAAAAAACATGATATAAGATATCGTATAACAGTCTTAAGATGTAAAATATTGTACAGCAAGTCCTAAAGTTATAAGCATTATTGAAAGAGTAATATTCTCTGCATTATTGCATCTATGATCAAAGTAACAAAAGCACCAAGTGACTTCATCATAATAATCACGATGAATATCTAATTGATGGATACTATTATTGACATAATGTCCTAATCGTACATCTTTAGCAGCAGGTCTGCAACCCTCATAATGATCTGCAGGAATATCTGTCCTAAAACTACGTACAGCGCTTAGACATTCACGTGTAATGATAGTTTCGGCTAAAAAAATTTATAATTATTATATATATGTAAATACTATTATATGTAGATATTTTTACAACATCTCAAGATTTTACAACATGACCATGATATTTGATCCCGTAATAAATGAACTAATAATCACCTCCTTTTCGTTCAATTATTTTCACGCATTTATCATCGTATTCTGGACAGGTTTCTCCCCAATACCACAACCAATTTAAAGGTGTTCCACATCCAGGATGATTACTGTTACATCTATAACAGTATAAGGTACTATTGCCTGTAATTAGAATATTATTATTTCAAAGTGATATCCTAACCTGAAATGATTCAACCACGCCCTTTTATATCAAAGTAAAGTAATATACCTTGACTCGCCAAAATCATCAAGGAAAAAAGTGTGTACAAAATCTTTCTCATTGTTAGTCTAGTGAGATATTTATATTTATGTAACGTTTGCTAATATAAACAATTTTGTTTACAAATAAAATAAAACCTATTTCAGACAACTTCACACACTTTAGGTTTATTCTTTGTAGCTGAACTTTCTGTACTAGTGCAACAAGTGTACACTGGTTGCGTTCCGTTTCGCACATTATGCGCACGAATTACATAGAAAACGTTCCGTTTCACTCAATGCGCGCATGAAACGCGCTTAGAATTCCCTAGATCCCCACCACCTGCAGGGCATAATACACGCATCAGCTACCTCAAGTTTGAGTTGCAGCAGCTTATTGGCCGGAGCACAGACTTTTGCATAAAGCATAACGCATAAGCATAAGGAAATTGATTGGTCCATTTCCTTATGCATTTGCTTATGCTTATATATAGACCAATCAATTTCCTTATGCTTATGCGTTATGCTTTATGTAAAAGCTTGTGCTCTCGGCTTATGCGTTCCATGCGATTGCGTAATTGCATATGGCAATTGATAGCGATATTGTAAAAAGTGTCAAAATAGGAAGAGTCATAATGGAAGAGTCATTGATGATTCACTACTATTACTGTCACCCATTTCATCAATTAAAAACATTGTCACATTGATAGCGCAATTTATTGTGGAATCAATTTTGATTTTCCGCTTCTAATGCGTTCAATATCGTTCCGTTTCAAAGCATGTATCATGCGCATAATGAAACGAAACGCAGCCAATGCGCTAAGCATTAGCGATGCGAACGATGCGGGCTATGCGCAAAACGGAACGCAACCACTGAAGCATTCTTGCTAGCAGAAATGACGTCAGATGGTGCTGTTTTTTGGGTGTTGTAGGATTACATACATATCCAACCATATAGCCGAGAGCACAAGCTTTTACATAAAGCATAACGCATAAGCATAAGGAAATTGATTGGTCTATATATAAGCATAAGCAAATGCATAAGGAAATGGACCAATCAATTTCCTTATGCTTATGCGTTATGCTTTATGCAAAAGTCTGTGCTCCGGCCAATAGACTTAAGCCGAGAGCACAAGCTTTTACATAAAGCATAACGCATAAGCATAAGAAAATTGATTGGTCTATATATAAGCATAAGCAAATGCATAAGGAAATGGACCAATCAATTTCCTTATGCTTATGCGTTATGCTTTATGCAAAAGTCTGTGCTCCGGCCATTAGCATGTAACTAGATTATCGATCTCTCGAACTCACTCTCGAAGACTCTCGAACTCTAACGAGAGTCAAGCAATTATTATTATCAACAAGAACACATAACAACAACGTAGTTATTATTATTATTCCTACCGTGTATCTCAGTGCTCGGAATTATTTCATCTTTTCAGCCGATTCTCGTGGTATACGCCTCCTTTCCTCTCTTCACCGCGCGCGCGACAGCCGCAAGGGCCCAAGATCTATAGAGAGAAGGTTACCTCATGCGCAAAGAGGGACGAGCGGCAAGAGGGGAAAATGCAGAGAGGGACGAGCGGCAAGAGGGGCAAATGCAGAGAGGGGCGAGCGGCAAGAGGGGCAATGATGATCTCATCGGCGAACAGAAGCTATCTCAGACAACTACTGTTTGTCGATGAGATCATCATGCTCTCCCCTTCCTTCATTACCCCTCGCCATCAAGCTGTTTCTAGCTCCTCCCTTCCTTCATCGCTCCTCGCCATCAAGCTGTTTCTAGCTCCCCCCTTACTTCATCGTCCCTCGCCCTTAACCGGTTTTACTGAGGTAACCTTCTCTCTATAGATCTTAGCTAGGGCCAGCGCCACCGAGCGTTAGGAGCGGCGCTATCCGAGAAATGTTGGGTTCTTCTCCCTTGACTATTAAAAGTTAAAAAAATTTATTAAAAATATTTTTTTTATTTTTAAATTTATTATGTGGAAATATTTCAATAGATTTCCACGTTACCCATAAAAGTACTATTGCTATTAAGGAAAAAAATATCTTTTATAAATTTTTTAACATTAATCAGATAGCGCCGCTCCTAATGCTTGACGGCGCTGGCCCTAGCGGCTGCCGCGCGCGCGGTAAAGAGAGGAAAGGAGGTGTATACCACAAGAATCGGCTGAAAAGATGAAATAATTCCGAGCACTGGTATATCTGATTATTATACCTACGTGTATATATATCACAGAAGAAATATGAACATTTATTGGCTTATCACATCGAATTATTGAGTTACTAATCTGCCATCTGAACATAATAGTAGTGCAATCCCTACAGTGTGTTTGGAGACCCTCTAATCAGAGTTACGACATGAAACAGTCACTTTTGATTGGTTCATTATTTTTTGGTGAACCAATCAACTCCTGTCAACTTCTGCCTATATTCAAATTTTAATATTTGTGTTATTTTTTATTTACACAATAAAATTAAAAAATAAACATTTTAAAGATATTAACAAAGATTTTTTACATTACATGTCTAAATAGTGCATATTAAAAAAATTTTTATGTTTAATATTTTTTTTATCAAATTATTTAAAAAATTCAAGTATAGGGAAAGTAAATAAAAAAAAAAAAAAAATAAAAATTTTTAAATATATTTTATATATTATTTAAAATTTATTTTAAAATATATTATGCATAGCCATAGACTTAAGCCTTGTGTCCACGATACTAGAACTCGGTCCGAGATCTCGGACTGAGGGAAAGTTACTAGAACTCGGATCATGTACACACTAAATTTGGATGCAAAACTCGAATAAGAAGCTCAAACGAAAAAATGCGTTGCGTCCCATTTTTCGGTACGAGTTATTGCGAGTTATTAGATTTTACTAGTTTCTTTTACTATCTGTCAAGACAAAATATAAGATATTTATAGTAATACGAGATACTGTGAACAATATAAATAATATTTTAGTAAGTAATTATAGAATTGAAAAAATAAGAGAAATATAATTCTTAAATAAAATAAATTAATAAAATTAATAATTAATAAGATTTACATAAGTAGTTATTATTAGTTTTAATGCAGATTAAATTAGACATTAAAAATATATTATAACCTATATATACATATTATTTTTCAAGAAAAGTATAATAATATATAAAATTGATTTTCAGAAAAAACTTCTTTTATAATAAAAAATGGATAATAAAGAAAATGTTAAAATTTTATTAATGTTATATCAACAACATTCTTGTTTATATGTTACAAAAAGTGTTGATTATCATAATCGTATGAAACAAGATCAAGCTTTACAGATAATCTGTAATCAGTACAAAGAATTAACAGGACAACCACTAACAACTGAAATTGCAAAAAAAAAATTAATAATTTAAGATCACAATATCTGGACCATCTAAATAAAATAAAACATTCGAAATCAAGCAGTGCATCACTTGATGATATCTATAAACCAACTTGGCAATATAACATAGATCAGAAAATCATCGTAAAGAATCGTAACTCGATTACAACGCTAACTATATTCAGCCAAGTATAAATATTATTGTTCGAGGACTCGGACCGAGATCTCGGATTGAGTTCTAGCATCGTGGACACAAGGCTTTAGGCTTGTTTCTACCAACTTTACCTAATCGGCAGTTTAACAAACCTTCAGTTAAACCTGAACCTGAGTTTAAACCAAAGGTAATGCTGATTGATTTTTACCACGACTACATCGAGAACGATTAATTAAACCTATACTATATGTCTCATAACTCTGAAATTACTTGAAGACAGAAGGCTGATTGGTCTAATATTAGAAACCCCAAAACTAGAGTATCCAGTCTGATATTGATTCTGATCCCTAATCGAAAATATAAAACTATTGATATAATTTACTTTAAATTGACTTTTATTATTGATTATTATTGAATTTTTAAATCACGTTGCTGGAAATGGCCCAGTATAAGTTATTTTGTGCATATAAAATAATATTTTAACCTTAATAATGAGTAATATAAGTAATAAACGAGTGTTAAATTTTTCAACAGCAGAAAAAAGTATTTTGATTGATTTAATTTTCAAATATAAAAATGTGATAGAAAACAAAAAGTCTGACATACTAACTTCAAAAGACAAAGAAAAATATTGGAAAATAATAGAAAATTTGTTTAATAGTATGTCCCCGACCAAATTTAGAACATTGGCTTAATTTACACCAATTGTTTAGTACACGTACCAAATACTAAATCTGCTTCTCTGATAAGTATAAATCGTTTAGTGTAAAATCTACACCAATCAAAGAAGCTGCTTTAGTACTTGGTACGCGTACTAAACAATCGGTGTAAACTAAGCCATTAGAGAGTTAAAAAAATTGCTGGGATAATTGAAGAAAAAAACCAGAAAATTTTTGCCGATGAAAAAATTTGGTTGCATAAATGTATGATATACAGGTAATATTTTTATCTTATACCTTTTGTGGAATATTACATATTATCTGCTATGAACATAATTTGAGTAATGCTAAATAGTTATATACAATCGATTCCAAGCTCTACAACATACATTGAACTATAGGTCTGTTCTTAATAGCTGAACTGGCTGTACTAGTTCAGAGTTTATCTTTTTCTCTCCACATTGGAAGGAGAAAGATAAACTCTGAACTAGTGCAGCCAGTTCAGCTATAAAGAACAGACCTTATATATGTATACTGAATATCGAATATGCGTAATTAATAATTTTATTATAAGCGTGAGACGTCTTCAGTTGTTTCACATACTGTTATCGTTGCCAGCGAGGGACACCATACATGCCATACGGTACGTATACGTTTCACTGCAATGAAAAACGCTTTGGTGTCACTAGTAAACGAAGTGAAAATTTCACGTAAATTCGACGCAGAGCATTGTCAAATTCATATAATAGTTTTCATTTTTCATGTTTCCGTTCCTAGGGAAAAATTACATGATCGATGCTTTGGAAAGCGCCGTGCTGCTCAAGATGCGGTCAGACAAAGAGAGCATTTGGATGGTTTTGTCTTTTTCTGTTATAAGCTCTCTTCACTGAACTCTATACATGTGTATACTCATGTATACTTTATACATATATATATATATATATATATATTAAAAATAAAAGTTTTTTATAAACCTGCGAAGAAAAAAGACAAAACAATGCTACTGCCTTTCTTTGTCTAACCGCTCGTTTACGCCACGCTTATATGGAAAGACGCTTTCTAGTTTGTATAGAGTTTAGTAGAATTATATTGGACAGTTTTGCATTTTTCCCACATGAGGTCTCCAAAATCATTTCGGACTCGTCCTGTCATTTCTGTGTACTTTTAAGAACAGTTTTAAGAGATTAAATTGCTGTATATTTTTGTAGTGTGTTTTTATTTTATACAAACTATATACGTCTGTGCCATGATTTCAATATGTTTTTTGATACATTGCTCAACATTTCATCAATTTTCCATTTTCTTGAATATTTTGTTCATTCTTTTTCAAAGTATGTTTATTCAATAAAAATTAAATATATCATTAAATTTATCAACTTGCGTGAGATTTTGTAAGATACTTTAGTCAAATGCAAAAACAAATATATCAACTGATATTAAGTGACAGTGTTAAAAAATAAGAAACAACTTTTTTAAAGTGTTTCTTAATCCTCTATAACCCATTTTTTGTGTTTAAAACAATGACAAAGATTGCTCTTGGAACAGAAATTAATAATTAATTTTTAATTTATAAATATTTTATTATAAAAAAAATAGTTTATAACTCTGAAGTCACAATGAATAATGGGGGACAACACTTGTATATGTGTATCTTACGTAGAACGTGTCCTTACTCAGTATGGAAGTTCATAAAATAATTTGCGTTTAAATAGAGAATAGAAGAGTAAGATTCTTCAGAGCGTTCAGAAAGAATGTCTTGCCATAAGAGAGTTGAAGAATTTTTTTTATAAGATGGTTTTCTAAGAAATTGTTTGTTTTGACATAGTATTTATTTTATATTATACTTCCTTCCATTAATAAAGAATGATTAGCAGAGATTTTTAATGCCGCTATCAATAATATTTATATAGTGTCAAGGGAATAATATTATTTATTATTTGAATAAGGTTATTTTTTATTTGAATCAGAATTTGCAAAAAAATTATCTGATTTGTAACTAATATTTCTCCTCTTAGTTGCTCTTGACTTCTTATAAAATACTTGTGATTACATATTTAGGCCTGAAATATAGAACAAAAAAAGAGAAAGGAAAACATACTGAATGAAATATACTCAATATTTTATTATTATAATCTAATGTAACAAGAAAGCCACATAGCTATGTTATATAAAAATAGTACTAAAATTATTACCAATGTAAAAATATATGAAAAATTCATATATTTGTCCTCATCTTTGTTATACAATGTTGTTTTTGCTTATTGAAACAATGAAAAAAAAAACAACATTATTGACACATGAAGTAAGCACCAAAGATGTAAGCCAGATAGATGGTAATGCTGAATATTAAATTAAAAAATTCAATCCGCTTATAATATAATTGTAACAGTATACAATAATGATTAATTTTAATTGTAATTAAATGCTGCTATTATGTTGTCATATTTCCAGACAAACTTTATTGGATTAGTTGTATGGTATAATACTTTCAATTTGTTGAAAATATCATTTTGACAGCATTTAATGATTACCGTAATATGTTGACAAAATTAATATCCAATGCGAACCTTTAGGTAAATATGCTACAATTTTAATATTAAAAATGCTGTAATTATGTATGCAAGATGTTACTCAATGTCTATTTGGGAAAATAGAAACTAATAATTTCTGTAAATAGACTGTCTTGTGACAATAAAATAGTAAAATGCAACAGTAAACAGTGGTAAAAAGTGAAATAAGACTTAAAAATATAAATACATAGATATGTGACTTCAGAGTTACATGATGTTATAGAGGGTTAAAGGTTATAAACTAATAGTATTTCGTTAACTATACAGTATTCCATTGCATTCACACAAATGATCTGATAAACAAGTATGCGATAAAAAACTTTACGTTTATTAATTTTTTGTTAATTTTTATAAATGCATCCGATAATAATTTATATTTATATTCGTTCGAGAACGAACAAGATGACACAATCATGATATAAACATTATTACATACACACACACACACACACACACACACGCGCGCGCGCGCGCGCGCGCGCGCGCACATGCAAACACACACAAAATCTAGCGCTTCTAAACTTGTCAAGAAAAACTTTTATACAAAAAGATTTCTTTAATATATTAAAATTTGGATAAGATGGATAATTTGGACACTTATAATATCGATCTCATTGAAAATTTTAATGGAAGTAATTATTTGACTGTTTTTCATTCATATAAGATTTTAACAGTTAATATTGTTGCTCTATATTTTGTAGAGTAAAATAGAGTTAAAATAATGTTTTTTAGTAATAAAATAATTAAATTACAAGTAATGTCTTATAAGGTTAGGAAATGTTACATGGATAAAATATAAATATATGCTAATATAAATATATGTCGTGACAGACATAGTGTACAAAATTTAAAACTTATAGTATAATTATAATCATTAGTAATATTGTAATTTATAGATTCCATTTTGCACAAATAACAATTTTTTTTAAAGTTTTTAATATACTTTTTTGAATTTTGGAATTCCTTAAAGGATTCCGCATCTTATCAATAACCGTGTTTTGTCAAATTGTCAGAATTTTTGATATGGTATAGTTTTTGTTTTCGATCAAAAAACTCAATGGATACAAAATCTTAATATGGATAGTTTTTGGGATAGACATTTAAAAGTCTTTCTCATAAGATGTAAATGTTTTTATGTTTGTACGTGTATGTTACTTTTATTTTTTAATAAAAATTGATGTGCGCTTACAACAGACTGCTCTACTCCAGGAGCAGTAACTTCATTTAAATATATATAGTTTATTAATGAAAGGCGGCTAGCGGCCAAGCGCTGAGAATATCAGTGTCGTAGCATTAGCGCTCTTGAAGTGGCGCAGCCTGCCATAAGCATGCAATAATTTTTATTAAAAAATAAAAATAACATACATGCACAAATATAAAGACATTTACATCTTGTAAAAAAGACTTTGATATGTTATTTACATCTTATAAAAAAAACCACAAACACACCCATAACATACACAAACAAATAAACACATACACCAGTCAGACAAAGTTACATAATTTGGATTGCGTTATGCCGGCGGTATCTTAACTCTTCAACAGCTAACTGATTGCATAATTTATTATCAAACACCAATGTCATGTACCATTTTGAAATCGACTTAACAACGGCTTTAACATTCTGTAACGAAAAATAGGGAGTTCTATTTAAAAAAGTTTATATGATCTTGATCTGATCTTCAGGGCGATCGCCAAGGTCAAAATGACAACTGCTAAATTAATATAAAAAATTCGAATTAATTGTGGGCTCTTTTGTTAATTAATATTAAAAATGCAATAAACAAGCAAATAGAGAGAGAGAGAGAGAGAGGGAGAGGGGGGAGGGAGAGGGAGGGGGAGGGGGAGAGGGAGGGAGAGAGAGGGGAAGGGGGGAGAAGGAGAGAGAGAGAGGGAGAGGAGAGAGAGGGAGAGGAGGGGGAGAGAGAGAGAGAGAGAGAGAGAGAGAGAGAGAGAGAGAGAGAGAGAGAGAGAGAGAGAGAGAGAGAGAGAGAGAGAGAGAGAGAGAGAGAGAGAGAGAGAGAGAGAGAGAGAGAGAGAGAGAGAGAGAGAGAGAGAGAGAGAGAGAGAGAGAGAGAGAGAGAGAGAGAGAGAGAGAGAGAGAGAGAGAGAGAGAGAGAGAGAGAGAGAGAGAGAGAGAGAGAGAGAGAGAGAGAGAGAGAGAGAGAGAGAGAGCGCGCGCGCGCTGTTTTTTAAGTATTCGAAATCTTTAATCAAAGTACAGTACAGACAGTTTTGGAGTATTGGTTTTGGCCATCCTCAGTGTACAAAAAATCAAAGTTTATTTTATATAATTATTTTCCAGTACTCAGGATGTTTCCCACTTTTTAACAAAAATCTCCTCTACCTAACTTCTTCGTTCCTTTCTTTTACTTTGACTTTTATATTTGTTATTTGTAATTTATTTATTTTCCTTTTTCTAACATCATGTAGGATATGCTTCTTGAAAGATTTGAGTTTAGGTACGTTTTATTATATTTTATACTTGACACATATTCATATAGACTTAGGAGTTTATTTATTTATTTATTCTGTAATTTTTAACGATGTCGTTATGTATAATTACGCAGCTATTACACGATACAAAAAATTCGCAGTGATAACGACAGCGTTAAAAGTTACAGAATAGAGAATTTAGTTTAGACTCTATTTAAATTATTGTTTTACAGCTGATGGATTTCTTTAAAATAACATAATACTATCCATTAGCATGAACCGCTCAATACTTGTTTTGTGCGTTGATTTTTTAATTTTATTATGTTGACATTGATCTATAATTCTTAACTCTTTTATAACGATATATCTCATATTTACAGTTTTTCTTTTAATTGACTAATCAATATGACAACTTTGGTTTCACCGCAGTTTCATAAAAAACAAGATGCATTTAGATTCAATCAAGCTTTATACTTTATATTTAAGTAATTTGTGTGTGCGATTAATTGTATAATTGCCAATTAAGTAGACTTTGATTTTTTGTACACTGAAGATGGCCAAAACCAATGCAACAAAACTGTATTTCGTACTGTACTTTGATTAAAGATTTCGAGCACTTAAAACACAGCTCTAACTCTATTTGCTTGTTTATTGCGTTTTTAATATTGCTAAATAAAATACATCATATCTTTATTTTATTATGAGGATTTTCATCATTCCTATGATATCAAGATAGGAATAGCACTCCCACAAAAAACTCCCAAGCAATTTTTGCAGGTTGAAAATAATTTTATTGTAATTTACGGTATCGATATACATAGTATAATTTTTTTCCCAAAGCAAAATAATGCGTCTTTTCCGAGAAATTCAATAAGTATGTTTACATGAGACACTCTGTATATAGGGTGTTCAAAAAGTCTCAAAATAGTCTTAATATTTCAGAAACAGAACATTTTACAAAAAATGTAGACAAAAATTGTAGTGTTAAAAAAATCTAATCTAATGTCCTGAACAATTTGACCTTACGTGGCGTTGCCAAGGTTATACCCAATAAACATTAGGACATTCTATGTACGTCCTATGTATATACATATATGTATATTGTATATTTTATGTATATACAGAGAATGTGAAAAGTATATAAACCGCATATCCTATGTATCTGAAATAATTACCACATGTATGTACATAGGATGTCCATAGTACATACATAGATATATTCCAAAGATATGCAGTGTACATTCGTGGTATATACATGGGGTATATTTCGAGGATGTGCAGTGCACGTTCGCAATATGTACATAGGATATATTCTGAGGATGTGCAATACACATTCGTGGCATGTACATGAGGTACATTCTATGTATGTACATAGTAAATACAGTACGTTTTTTTCACATTATGGATATTCCATGTATATACATAGGATATCGAATGTTTACTGGGTAATAAACAATTTTCATTTTTGATATTTATCTACCCAATTTTTGAACAATCAGTTTATCTAAATTCCTTGTGTTGGAATTCAGATATTAAACTGATAGAAAAAGTTATTACATCTTCAATATTATTACCCGCCTTGTGCAAGTTTTTATAATCTCATGATTAAAACTTAAATACGAGATAGATAGCGCATAATGCGTCACATAGCGGCAAGCAAACGAACTAATGACTGATTCTATGGCCGGTATTCATAGTCCGTTCTTATATTCAAGATTGTCTTAAGCACAAACTTATATTCGCTCTCTTCGTCAGACACAATCTATGTGTGACGAAGAGAGCAAATATAAGTCCGTGCTTAAGACAATCTTGAATATAAGAACGGACTATGAATACCGGCCATAGAATCAGTCATTAGTTCGTTTGCTTGCCGCTATGTGACGCATTATGCGCTATCTATCTCGTATTTAAGTTTTGATTTTGAATATAAGAACGGACTATGAATATCGCCCTATGTATATCCATACGATATCCTATGTATATCCATAAATGTACCTACATCAGCGTATATCGTATGTATGTACGTTGCATGTATATACATGGAATGTACACGAGATATATTCTATGTATATACAGGCAGCGATCTTGTTCGAATATACATTCTATGTATATCTATAAGATATCTTGTGTATATCCACAAATGTATCTACCTCAGCGTATATCGTATGTATGTACATAGTATATACAGTACATTTTGTTTCACATTATGGATATTTCATGTATATACATAGGATATCGAATGTTTACTCTGTAGTTAGAATTATTGTACTGTACTCAATTATATTTAGTTATTATTCTATTTAACAATCAGTATAGATAGCATAATTTTTTTTCACAGCTTTAATGCTATCGCAATATTTTTATAGCGAAGTTTATATATTATTATAATTAAAAAATATTTTGTATTTCAAAGAAGTATTTTGTATTTCAAATAAGATTTGGAAGTATTTTGTATTTTGTATTTTTGTAAAAACTAAAAGTATTTTGTATTTTGTAATTCAAATACTAAGATTGACAGTATTTTGTATTTTGTATTTTAAATATTTTAATGATGTATTTTGCCCAGCCCTGTATATAATATACCATTTACACGTTTTTTAAAAATCGGATTTATAAATCTACATCTCTTTGTGAATACACGTAGCGTAACAGTGCTATAACACCCGCATAAAGTGGTGTTTGTACGCCATTTTCCGTTAGTAGTTATAACTGTGGATGTTATTAAATCGGATTAGAAGCGCCGTATAAACGTAGTCATACACTAATTAATAAAAGAGAATATTTGGGAGAATAAAAAATGAATAATCGTAGTCCTTGAAAGGGCAAGTCCTCGCAAAAGAATTACTGTGTAATTACTGAGAAGTCGTTACACTTTTTCATAATAAATAATAAAATTTTTTAATCGACGACTGGAAATAAAAAATAATGTATCTTAAAAGACTCGAAAATAGCTTTCAAAAATACGGAACATGGATCTTACGATCCATCCCCCTATCTTCTATAGTTTTGAAGACTGTGAGTTTTATTTTAATAATATAGTTCTATTACTATTCACGAATGGCCCAAAATAGGCAATGTCCTATATGATAAAAAATCTCTCGTAGAAATCTATGATATCAGAAACGTTATTATCGATTTTGACCATTATATAAAAATATACATAATTTTGTTATTTATCGTAGTGTATTCTTTTATTTTAATTTCTAAGCAAATTTCAAGTGGTTTTAAACTTTTGACTGGTAGTGTATGTTTTGTAATAAATGTCACAATTTATTCTTTTTCAGTGAATTTCTGCATAGTACCACAAGCAAGTCAGGAAGATCGACTTCACTCGTTCAAAAGCTATTCTGATGTAGCGATGTTTCATTATACTGTTCCAAAAGAAGTAGAACAAGCTACATGGCAATTTGCTGCATTCATGGATAATCCTATATGCCAACCACGGAAAGTTTATATGTAAAAATAATTATTTTTTATATTTTCTTATTCTATAAAACTACATTACTATATATAATTTCATATATTATAATACTATACTATTCTATTACAAAACTATATTATTTAAATATAATATAATACTTTTCAAACATAAAAGTGACTTTTAAGTTTTAAAAGTGTGACACCACTTAGAACGAAATTACAGTGATAATCAAATGTTTGTCTTCAAATAAAGTAACTTTGATTTAATATATTCTTTTTTTAATAGTCATTAAATTCTAAGATAATTATATAATTTTGAAAGAGAAAGAAAATGATATTAGATTTCTTATAAAAAAGAAAGATGGATAAAAAATAGCGATTTCTGCCTCTGGAGTTTCTTCAAAATCTACATTCTTTTATGTTTTGACATTTGCTAAATTCTTTTCTAAAGGTTAAAATTGTCTAAATCCCGAAGAAAATTTTTAAATTCATCACTTTATGGAATGTAATCTTATGTTTCTATACTCCGTCCAGCGAAAGAATATACCCGGCTCGGACGAAAACTCGTCCGTTTCGCGCAGGTTTCCCCTCACGGAACGCTTAGAGAGCCCCCTCACTCCACATGACTGTACTGCTCGTGCAGCTTGTCAATGCTAACGCTCTCCCCACTTTGGCCGCTATGCTTCTCCTATGCGCAGAAAGAAGTATATTCTCTCGCTGGACAGTGTATATATATTCTATACTCCGTCCAGCGAGAGAATAGGTTCGATCTGCGCATAGGAGAAGTATAGCGGGCAAAGTAAAGAGAGCGTTGGCATTGACAAGCTGCACGAGCAGTACAGCGCTGTGGAGTTTGGGGGGGGGGGCTTTTTAAGCGTCCCGTGAGGGAACTACTACCAACTGCTATCAACACTGATAAGTTGAAAGAGAATATTCAATAATGCATTCAGAGTATTTCTCCAGTTATGTTGGAAAGTGTATTTAACAGTTATCAAAAACTTTTGAGTTTCTGTGTCGCTTCTGTTCATTTGTTGTAAAATTGCAAATCTCTCTTTTATTCTTTTTGTCATAAAGCAGCATCTGTAAATTACATTTAATAATGAGTAATCCTAACGTAATCCTAATGCAAAACATCGTATTCTATATACGTAAGATCACAATCTGCAAAGAATAATGAATTTGAGGATTTTTTTCCGGGGTTTAGACAATTTTAACTTTCAGAAATGAGCAGCCGGATAAACTTTCGAAAAGCTATTATCTCCGATTTGGCTGATTTTCAACCTAAATACTTATTTTATCTAGTAAATAATATTCCCAAATAGATTTTTGGCGCAAATGCCTCTTTCCCCCCAGCCCCCCTTAAAGGTAAAGCTGTTTTTGTTAATTATTTCAGAAAGTATTCATTGTACAAAAAAAGTTATCAAACAAAAAATGAAGCTCATAAAAAGCTCTATAAATAAGGTCCTATACATATTTTACCTAACTTCAATATTTTAGTCGTTATTATCAGAAATCTGGAGGCAGTGTGTTTTGCCCCCCTGCGGGGGGCTTTACTATCAACAAACTATACACATAGGGTTTGGATTGAATCTCGCTTTGCGTAGAAATTCGTAAACCCATGTGGAACCTCGCTTGGCGTAGAAAATGTATGCGTGGAGGCAGTGTGTCCGCCTCTCCTACGGGGACTTTTACAAGTGTTTTGATAATAACGACTAAAATATTGAAGTTAGGTAAAATATGTATAGAACCTTATTTGTAGAGCTTTTAATGAGCTTAATTTTTTGTTTGACAACTTTTTCCATACAATAAATACTTTCTGAAATAATTAACAAAAATAGTTTTACCTTTGAGGCGGGCTGGGAGGTGGAGGGGGCATTTGCGCCAAAAATCCATTTGGGAATATTATTTACTAGATAAAATAAGTATTTAGGCTAAATATCAGCCAAATCGGAGGTGATAGCTTTTCGGAAGTCCATCCGTTTAGCCGATATCAAAACACAAGAGAATGTAAATTTTAAAAGAGCCGCTCCGGGGACATAAATCGCTACTTTTTACCAATGTTTCTTTATAAAAAAAAAATTTAGAATCAAAATTACTTTAAAAATTATTTTTTTACATAATGAAAAAAATAATTTTTTTGTCATTCTGTCATTTTGTCCTTCTATAAAATAATATAAACATAAACATTTTTTTATGGTGTTATTTCCCAGTAAACACAGAACATTGCAGCAACATTGCGGCAACGTTGCAACATTGGAGCAACGTTACAGCAATATTGCAATATTGTTGCAATGTTTTGTGTTTGCTGGGTTGATTATTTATATACATAAAACTAATAATACAAAATCAGTTAATCGATGATATTACTTGTACACAATTTTGCATTTTTTTTTGCAGTGATATGTTTTTTTTATAGATCGATTTTTGTTATTCTATTTATCCTTAACACTAAAAAGTATTAGGTATATACAAGAATTTTAGTCTTTTTTTTCTTCTCCGCTCTAGAAAACATCAAAATATATTCCCGCTCTTTTGTTTTAAAGTTTTGACATTACCCCACACAGATTTCTATATAATACTAGACTGCTAACATGCTACAATTTCTTACTTTTTTAAACTATACCCAGTAAACATTCGATATCCTATGTATATACATGAAATATCAATAATGTGAAAAAAATGTACTGTATATACTATGTACATACATATGATATACGCTGATGTAGATACATTTGTGGATATACATAGGATGTATAAGATATCTTATAGATATACATAGAATGTATGTATATTCGAACGAGATCGCTGCCTGTGTATACATAGAATATACCTTGTGTACATTCCATGTGTATATAATACATGTAACGTACATACATACGTTATACGCTGATGTAGGTACATTTATGGACTTACATAGAATCAGTCATTAGTTCGTTCGCTTGCCGCTATATGACGCATTATGCGCTATCTATCTCGTATTTAAGTTTTAATCATGAAAACTATATAAAACTTGCAAAAGGCGGGTAATAATATTGAAGTCTTCAATTTGAAGATGTAATAACTTTTTTTATTAGTTTAATATTTGAATTCCAACACAGGGAATTTAGATAAACTGATTGTTCAAAAATTGGGTAGATAAGTATCCAAATAAATGAAAATTGTTTATTATTAAGAAACGTACTGTATACTATGTACATACATAGAATGTACCTCACGTACATGCCACGAATGTGTATTGCACATCCTCGGAATATATCCTATGTACATACTGCGAACGTGCACTGCATATCCTCGGAATACACCCCATGTATATACCACGAATGTACACTGCATATCTTTAGAATATACCTATGTATGTACTATGGACATCCTATGTACATACATGTGGTAATTATTTCACATACATAGGATATGCGCTTTATATACTTTTCACATTTTTTGTATATACATAGAATATACAATATATATATAATATATGTATATACATAGGACGTACATAGAATGTCCTAATGTTTATTGGGTAGTTCGAAGTTTCCCGGGCAAGTTTCTGGCAAACGTTCTCATAATCTGGGAAAGTTCGTCTTTTTCCACGTTAGTAACAGTTTTGACGAGTGAGTCTCAGTTGTGTATAGAATAAATTAAACACAGTAGGTTAAATGAATTGGACATAGGCAGTGCTGCAAGATCGAGCATTCTGCAACATGTTCCCACCATGCGGGCACTACACAAGCGGGAACCGCACGTCACGCGTCCGTGTGCGCACGTGTCTGTATGCGTAGCATACTATATTTTGTGTCACTTCCCCAGCCTGCGACAAATGCTACGTACGATAAATGCTAAGAAGCCAAGCGTTTTTAATCGAGTCAGGTGAGTCGCTTGAATATTAGAGATTCCGTGTTCGAGACCTGCATCTTGCAACTTTTTTTGCACATCAGTTTCTAACAGTAATCAATTAAATTATTAAATAACGTTTTCGACAAAAAAGTATTATTTTATATTTATTAATAATCTTGACATATGTTAAACTTGCATTTTGTTGCAAAATTGTGAAATTATTTTTTATTTTTCTATTGACAAGTCATAGCAAATCAATATTTTTTTTTACAGTTATTAATTCAACATATACAAATATTTTTATTAATTTTTTTTTTTTTTTTTTTATTGACTCCAAGCGAATTTACAATCTGTCTTTGTATGACATTAAGTAAATTTTTTATTTTATTGTTTAATAACGTGTAGGAGTATTCCCTGCGAAATACATTCCTTCATATACACAATTATTTTAACTCCAGATTTTGCTAATTTTCTATCTACTTAGTTGTGTTTATTTGTTGAATCTAAGGCTTATGCCTCTTAAGTCTTCGTTTGTCCTCAGTTTCAGTTAGCAGCTTATTCGCAAGTTGGTTTGGATGTGCGTTCAATCTTAAGGCGTATTTTGAGGCGTAATTTACTATTACTTTTTTAACAGTTTCTATATTCAGATCACGCCTGATAATTTCGTTTGATACGAACCACGGGGCTACTATTATTCTACTATTATTCTTAGAGTTTTAGATTGGAACCTCTCCAATATTTCTGTTTGAATTTGAGGCAGAGCCCCATAATTGAATGCCGTATGTCCATATAGGCATGATAATTGTTTTGTACAGGAGTACTTTGTTATACATTGAGAGTTTTGACTTCCGGGCAAGTAACCAGTATATGTTTCTGAGCTTGCTGCCCAACTGCTTCCTTTTTTGCCATATATGTGTCTTCCATGTAAGTCTTCGGTCTAGGTGAATTCCTAAGTATTTCGCTGAATCTGCTTGAGGTATCTCGGTATTATTTAACTTTATCGACGGACATGAGTCTTTGTTCAGTGTAAATGTAACATGCACCGATTTATTTTCATTAGCCTTAATTCGTCATGTTTTGAGCCAGATTTGTATTTTAGAGATATTTTCCTGAAGAATCCTCGACGCTTCCTTAGGATTACTATGTGATGCTAAGATAGTTGTGTTGTCCGCAAATGTTCCCGTTAGAGTTTGTTCCGTAGTTGGTAAGTCGGCGGTGAAGATCAGGTATAACAAGGGTCCGAGAACACTACCTTGTGAGACTTCAGATCTAATAGGTTGTATTTCCGAGTGTTCATCTTAAAGTTTTATTGTAAAATATCTATCTGTTAGATATGATTTAAGTAAAAGGTAATAGTGTGGTAGTTGTTTTTTGATTTTGTAAAGTAATCCTGGGTGCCAGACTTTATCAAAAGCTTGGGTAATGTCCAGGAACACCGCTGAACAATACTCTTTATTCTCCAGGACATTATTAATTTTTCTAACGACTCTATGCACCTGTTCAGTTGTTGCGTGGTGTTCTCTAAACCCGAATTGATGTTCAGGGATGATTTTTTTACTTATTAGTACAGGTTTAATTCTAATTAGCATGAGTTTTTCAAAGACCTTTGATAACACTGCAAGTAAACTTATTGATCTATACGAGGTTGGTTCTTCAGATTTTTTTCCTGGTTTTAGTATAAGTATGATCTGAGCTACCTTCCATAGCGCCGGGAAGTGGTTTAGCCTTATAATAGCATTATAGATAATGGTTATCAGTCTTACTGCTTTCTGTGGTAGTTCTTTTAAGATTTTGCCTGTAATCAGGTCGAACCCTAGCGCTTTACTATTTTTTAAATTACGTATTATATTTTGCATTTTTCCTACTTTTATCTTTTAAATGAGGGAGTCCATTTGTGTCGGTGACTCGAGATAACTCATTATTTCCCTATTTTCTTCTTCTGATATTTCTTGAGAATAAGGTTCAAATACTTTTTTAAAATGTTCGGAGAATAGCTTGATTTTTTCTACGTTGGTTCTTGCCCATTTTCCGTTATCTTGTCTTAACGGTGGAATTAGTTGTTTATTGTTCTTTTTTAGCTTCTTTGTGACTTTCCATAATGAGTAGTCCGTCGCTTCTGTGGGAGTAAATCCCGCGAGAAACTCTTCAATCGCTTTATTTTGTACCTTATTTATCAGTTTCTTAAGTTGTTTTCCAGCTTTGCTTTATCCTGCGGTGATCTTAAATTTTGCCATACTTTACGCAGTTTTCTTTTCTCTGCAATTTTGAGTTTAATATTTAGTGAGCAATGTGTTGTGTTCCTGGAGTTGTACACAAAGGGAGTTGATTCCCAAGCTGCTTTTTGTATTTTAGTGTTAAGATTATTTATTGCCATTTCTAAGTCTTCTTTAGTTTTAAGCGATATCTTGCAAGATATTTGTTCACCTAAAAGGTCTCTGAATAATCTCCAGTTTGTTTTTGCGTTAAATAAAGTTGGAGGTTGTTCTATATTTACTATACCTGTACTAACTGTAATTATTATTGGAAAGTGATCTGATGTTAGATCATAGCATGATTCTGCTTGGAAATAATTCGTAACTATACCTTTCACAATGCAGAAGTCTATAACATCCGGCGTTTTTCTACGATCAGCAGGCCAGTAAATAGGTTTGCTTGTAGTAACCGAGTGTAAATTGTTTTGTAACATTGATAGGTATAATTGTTTTCCTTTTGGGTTAGGTACCGAAGATCTAGACCCCCACCAAGGATGTTTCGCGTTATAGTCACCACCAGCGATAAACCTGTGACCTAGAGTTTTAAAATAACTGGTATAATATTCTTGTTTAATTGCGTGTTTCGGCGGACAGTATATAGCTGCTAATGTGATGGGTCCTATCTAGTCTTCTATTGTAACACTTGTTGATTGCAGATAGTCCTGGGAGTAGTTTACGTTTTCGTGATGCTTTATCACTGATTTAATAATTAAGGCAGCACCACCATGTGCTGTGCTGTCCGGATGTTGTGTGTCATAAGTTGTGTAGTTTGGAATTTTAAAGTGACTTTTTTTCGTGAAGTGCGTTTCTGAGATGAGCATAACGTCTATATTGTGTTCAGACAAGAAGTATTTAAGTTCTTTACTCCTTTGGGCAAGCTTGTTAGCGTTCCAGACTCCGATTTTTAGTGTGCCAGTTATTATTTCATTTTTATGATCAGGGCAGTCATTAGATTTAGCATTGTATCTATTTTTCCCATTAGGAGCATCATCATTTTTTTCAATTTATTTTGTTGTCCGGAAGTGGTTTGTATTGCTATTGATTGGTCATAATTATTGTTAATATCGTTGTTTTCTGAACTTGATTGATGTGTAAAAATATTTTTCTTTAGTGTTTGAGCATAGCTTATATTTGATTGTGTTAATCTTGCAACGTTTCTGCTTTGGTTGTCGGTCCTTAGGTCTGATCTTACATTTGGTTCTATTTCTACTTTTTCCCTTAATTTAGGAAATAGTTTTTGCTGCAGTTGCTTACGGATCTCACAACCTTTGTAACTTGCGGAATGGTTTCCTCCGCAGTTACAGCACTTCACTTCGTTAAACATCTGTTTTTTAGGACAGTCACTGGTCAGGTGTTTTTCTGCACATTTAACACATTTTGGGCCTCTGAAGCAGTAATTTTTTGTATGCCCGTATGCTTGGCATCTTGTGCATTGTGTAATATCTCTTTTTTTATATGGTTGTTCAAAGGTAATTATAGTATTTAATAGATTTTTTATCTCGTAAATATCTTTGTTATTATTTTTTTGTTGCAATTCAATGAAGAATAGTGATAACAATTTCTTGATTCTATTTTCTTGAATATTTGTTATCTTTATAACTGTATGATTGTAGCTTTCGATTTCTGTTTTGAATTCTTTTATGTCCGTTGACGGGTGCATATTTCTTAATACTACTTTGAACTTTTTGTCATTTTTGCATTGATAAGTGAAACCTTGACTTCCCTTTTGTTTGAGCGCTTCTATTATGGGATAATACTTTAATGATGTAAGTGGTCGTATCTTGACCTGATTGTTTTTCAATAACTTTAGTTCGTATTGATCTTTTGCTATTTCGTCAAGCACTATCTTTAGTGGCATGATGTTTTCTACTCCATCTATAAAGATAGGAGGGGATTTGATCTGTTGGGTTTTCGCCGATGTGTTATCGTTCTTAGCGTCTGTCTCTTGAGCTTCCTCGACATTCAGCTTTTCGTAGATGTTGCTTGTGCTTATTGATTTATTTAGCCAATAGTCTTTAATCTGGGTCTGTTTTTTTCTAGTAGGTGTATCTGGACTATTTCTTGACTTTTTTTTGTTTTGTGCCTTTTGCCATCCTAGTATTCGTGATGATGTATCTTGTTTTTGATATTCTTGATTGGATTGGTCCTCTATAGTTAAGATCTGTTATGTAATACATAAAGCCCGCTCTATGGCGGCGCTCTTCGGTCTTTTCCGAGTGAAGTGCGCCTGCGCGGCTCCTGCCGCCTGTCCGCAGAACACAGATCCAGTGGTGGCCGGTGTATAGGTTATGTTAGAGTTATTAGGCAGACAAAATCGTCAGGTATAAAGTGTAAGGCCCTTCCTTTATTCGGAGGAGAGCCTTTAGTTAGCTAGGCCGTAATCTATAAATAAAGCGGCCCTCCTAAGGGCCAGATTTAGGCAAAAACGATTCTAAGCTATAGAACGCTAAACAGTCATACAACCTTCTACTCACCCGCAAACCGGAAAGATTTTAATAAATATAAAATATTTTTTAGCAAAAAAAATTATTTAATTATTTATTTGATTTGTATTAGATTGTGCGTTAGAAAGAAATACGGGAAAAAGAAAAAAAAAGTTGCAAGATGCAGGTCTCGAACACGGAATTTCTAATATTCAAGCAACTCGCCTTACTCGATTAAAAACACTTGGTTTTTAGCATTTATATTTAATTATTTACTTGTGCGTTAGAAAGAAATGCGGGAAAAAGAAAAAACAAGTTGCAAGATGCAGGTCTCGAACACGGAATCTCTAATATTCAAGCGACTCGCCTTACTCGATTAAAAACGCTTGGCTTCTTAGCATTTATCGTACGTAGCATTTGTCGCAGGCTGGGGAAATGACACAAAATATAGTATGCTACGCATATAGACGCGTGCGCACACAGACGCGTGCGGTTCTTGCTTGTGTAGTGCCCGCATGGGTGGGAGCCGTTTCCCTCATGTTGCTCTGTTGCAGGATGCTCGATCTTGCAGCACTGGACACAGGTCCAATCGGACACAGTAAAAAACGGATGGTGGTTGCAATCGGACACAAGCTTCGTGATTGTTTTTCTAACATTAAAACGTTACTTCTATTAACTTCACCGAATAAACTATATAATTATAGACTTTGTTTCGCATCGAAAGCATGATGGAGGTAGACCCCAATAAACATTAGAACATTCTATGTACGTCCTATGTATATACATATATGTATATTGTATACTCTATGTATATACAGAGAATGTGAAAAGTATATAAAGCGCATATCCTATATATGTGAAATAATTACCACATGTATGTACATAGGATGTCCATAGTACATATATAGATATATTCCAAAGATATGCAGTGTACATTCGTTGTATATATATGGGGTATATTCCGAGAATGTGCAGTTTGCAGTGCACGTTT
This sequence comes from Linepithema humile, assembly GCF_040581485.1. Lineage (NCBI taxonomy): Eukaryota > Metazoa > Arthropoda > Insecta > Hymenoptera > Formicidae > Linepithema > Linepithema humile. Next base: position 14,167,315 of record NC_090130.1, on the reverse strand, counting down.
GCAGTATGTACATAGAATATATTCCGAGGATGTGCAATACACATTCGTGGCATGTACATGAGGTACATTCTATGTATGTACATAGTATATACAGTACGTTTTTTTCACATTATGGATATTCCATGTATATGTATACATAGGATATCGAATGTTTACTGGGTAATAAACAATTTTCATTTATTCGGATATTTATATACCCAATTTTTGAACAATCAGTTTATCTAAATTCCCTGTGTTGGGATTCAGATATTAAACTGATAGAAAAAGTTATTACATCTTCAATATTATTACCCGCCTTTTGCAAGTTTTATATAATTCCCATGATTAAAACTTAAATACGAGATAGATAGCGCATATAATGCGTCACATAGCGACAAGTGAACGAACTAATGACTGATTCTATGTATATCCATACGATATTCTATGTATATCCATAAATGTATCTACCTGAATGTATATCGTATGTATATACGTTTGATGTATATACATGAAATGTACACGAGGTATATTCTATGTATATATAGGCAGCTATCTCGTTCAAATATACATTTTATGTATATGTATAAGATATCTTATGTGTATCCACAAATGTATCTACATCAGCGTATATCATATGTACATGGTATATACAGTACATTTTTTTCATATTATAGATATTTCATGTATGTATATAGGATATCGAATGTTTACTGGGACCTTGCTTTGCGCGGAAAGTTGCAAACCCATGTGGAACCGTATAATTATAGACCTATTTGTCTGTGGCATATCATTTTTAATGAGTTTTGTGCGCGAAAATTACATCTTTCTGTGTAAACGAGATAAAATGTGTTTAAAAGTAACATCCTCCCAAAATTTGATTTTTTGGAAAATTGCAAAAACACGTCTAAACTTACTTTGCATTAATGTGTAACATATATTTTTTCCAGATTTTTCGGCTTGATTTAGCCGCGTTGGGTGGGTTTTTTGAAATTCATAGGGGTGGTTTACTACCTAAAATGGATTAATCGAATCGACCAAATTGTGTTTTTTATCCCTTCTCATGACACATATTTTCCAATTGGATTTGTTCAAAAAAATTGCATTCTTCTATATGAAACAACCAAATCGGCACTTGACACCTTTTACTTTGGGAGGGCTGTTTTACCCTCCTAAAAATTTTTTCCGCCAATAAAAAAAATACGTCTTTCTTATACAGGGTGTCCGATAATTGCTGAATCACCTCTCGGGTGTAGGTAGAGCGGTTTAAACCGAATAGAAAAGTCCTCTATCATTTTGCAATTTTCGCAATAATTAATGAGGAATTAATTAAAAAATATTGGCCTATTCGCGCGAGTTTAAGAGCGCGGCGAGAAGAGACCCGTAGTGATACAGCCTACTGTTATTTGGTTACTAGGCGTGCGATAAATTGGGAGGAGCACTCTACAAATGACAACGGCACATACGAGCGGTGTGTAACGCTAGATCCTTGCGTCCTAGCGACCACGTAACAACGGGCTGTCTCTTCTCGCCGCGCGCTTAGACTCGCGCAAATTGGCCGATCTTCTTTAATTAATTTCTCATTAATTATTGCGAAAATCGCAAGACGATAGAGGACTTTTCTACTCAGTTTAACTCGCTCTACCTGCACCCGAGAGGTGACTCAGCAATTACCGGACACCCTGCATTTTAATCAACTATAACATATTAGAAAATTATTAAAATCGGCGAGGGGAGTATCTTTCTTGTCAGTCTCAGGAATGTCCGTATCATAAATGCAATGAGATCATACTCTCCTAAGTATTCTCTGCATTTTTTCCTCTCTCATTAACCGGTTCAGGACGGGCGTACTATATATAGTAACTCGAATATCTCGAGAACGGATTAATATTCTTTAATGAATAAAGTATTATTTTAATCAGGATTTTAGGCTCTACATTTTGATATATGTCATGTATGCCATTTCCATCATACTTGCAATTTTCGACTTTTTAGGGTCGCGTTCGCTTATATAGTTATTTAATAGAATTCGAAAAAATTTTCTTTATTTATTGTTATTGTTGAGAAAAGATAAAAATTTGATTAAGAATAGTAAAAAAAAAAAAAAATTCATTTCTTTAATTGAAAAACATGGTTCAAAGCGTAAATTTGTAATTGGTAGACCTCGATTATCTAATCCTTTACGTTTGACAGCTAGACACTTTCCTTCTTATATTGAAAAATATGAAAATCATCCAACAGGGCACTAAAATGTATTGTTTATACTACAGGAGCGAAAAAATTAACGAACAAAAGATCTAGATTTGAATGTAAAGAATGTAACATCGGACTCTGTGTAAGTGATTGTTTTGAGGATTATCACACAAAAACAAACTTTTAGTGCATTGTTATTTACTAAAATCATCATTTTGAATAAAAAAAATTTTTTTTATAAACCCCGTCCTGAAAGAGTTAAAATTAAAAAAAAAATATTTTACATATTTTATTAATAATTAAAATTATGTTGTCCGTATTATTAATTAATTATCATATACAGAGTGTCTGATTGTGAGACCAACCGTACACCCCTTTTATAACGGAGGGAAGTGGTTTTCATAAAAAATCTGAAAATTTTAATAAGTAAATCAGATACGCTCTATCTAATGGTGATATTCTCAACTTCCAGTTTTAACCGGAAGTAGGTTATCAGGACCCTACGGCTCGTCACTTCCATGGTATTTTGCGACTCCAAACCTTCTTCGCTCTGCTTGTGTATGCGCGCTTGCACACGCGTACGTTTCTGGATGAAAAAATATGGTTGTTTATGAGAAGTGTTCAAAATGAGCATCGTTCTCTGCAATGCAAGCATCTATTCTGCTTTGAAAACAATTGGTCGCTCGAAGAATTTCCATCCAATGATTGAATTGCTTTTCTCATTCTACCAATCATATCGTTTCTTGTCGTTGGTCGTTCGCGCTATATCAAATCTTTCACCTTCCCCATAGATAATAATCAAAGACAGTCAGGTCCGATGATCAGGGTGGATAATTTATCGGACCATATTTGCTTATCCACTTGTTGGGAAACATCATGTTTAGTACTGCACTCTCGATGTATGCGACGGGCATCCATCTTGTTGGAATAATTACATGTCCAGACGCAATCGCAGAGGAAGATTTTCTAATAAGATAGGAAGATCTGTCTCTATCAAAGCTAAATATCTATTACCGTTTAGATTTTCTTCAAAGAAAATAGGACCGACAATATGATTTCCAGTAATCCCGCACCAAACATTCATTTTCCAAACATGTTGATGATCCATTTTTCTCATCCAGTGAGGATTAACTGTTGATCAATAACAACAATTCGATGTACTGATAGATTCATCACTTATAAATGTAGATTTGTCAGAAAATAAAATTTGGAAGTGAAAATTTTGTGGTTGCTGTCTTATCCAATTGCAAAATGCAAGTCTTTGATGCAAGACTTGCATTTTGATCATCAGCACTCAACGCTTGATGAAAAAAATAATCGATTATCCTACAAACAAATGTAAATAAATAAGAAAACAAGAAGGACAACAGTTTCGTATTTTTTCACGTAGAATCCGAATCTCTAATAAAAAATATCACGTGCCATTTGAAAAATCGACTTCCGATCTGGATAGCCTACTTCTGGTTGAAACCGAAAGTTGAGAATATCACCATTTGATAGAGCGTACCCGATTTATTTATTAGAATTTTTCGGGTTTTTGATGAAAACCACTTCTCTCCGTTATAAAAGAGGTATATGGGTGGTCTCAGACACTCTGTATATTTTGTAACAATTAAAGTTTTTGTAACATTTTATCTAAAACTTTTTATTATTGCAATCATATCAAATTGTGATATTAATTTATATGTAATTTGCTTTCGCAATATATATTAAAATAATATATGTTAAAATAATACAGGCCTAGTTTATATCGTCAAAACGTTGGTACGCGTATTAAGTTTGATGCGCACCAATGCTTTAGTACGGATGCGTTTACATCGAACGTACGTAAGAGAAAAAAGTAATACGAATTTAATTCATGTCGATTGCCTCCTAGTGGTGGTATTTGGAATTGCAATTTGCTTGAGTTTATTCTTGTTTTGTAAGTGGAGTGTATTATTTATTTGAATAAAGACGAGAAAATATGAATAATAATAGTATGCAAAAGTGTATGGCCAGGTTTTATATATTTCAAAATTTATAATATAGTCGAAAAAGCATGATTACGATAAATAATCTCCCCAATTTACTCCTTTTCTACAAGACATTTTAATATAATATCGTTTGAAAGAGATCAAAGGTTAATGATAATACTGGTTTTAATTGAGGTTATGCTCAATGCCAGATTCCCTTCAAAATGCGTTTTGTGCGTTTACGTCGTCATTTGTATCATTTGATACGCGTATCAGTTTAGTACGATACTCCTACTTGATACGCTCGTACCAAGTTGATTCAGCAGCGTTTACATCATACGTACTAAATATTTAGTACGAATTTGGTACGAATATAGTACCTGATACGCGTATCAAGTGCACGATCCCGGTAAAAAATTTCTCATATATATACATGTAACATTTAATAGAGTTATACAATATTTTACACAATTGTGTAAAAATATGTATAATTATACATGACGAAATATAAAACGTTATATATATATATATATATAAATGGAGCGATTGCAGTATAGAATTACATGTAAGTACTTTTTATACATACTTATATATAATGTCCACAATATTTTATATATAATTATATATGAATCTCTGTTAGTCTAATATATGATTATGTATAAGTCTTGCATCATGTATAAACATATATAAGTAAGAAGCAAATTTCAGATATAGTCATACGCAATTGTATATGATTTTATACCGGGTGTTTCAGACCACCCGTCCCACCCTTTTAAAACGTAGGGATGTGCTTGTACAAAAAAATGGCTCAGACGAAATTTGCATGATTTCGAGGGATCTATCTGATGGTGACCTTGACTTTGACCTCGCAGTTGATTTTCAAGGTTATTTGAAGGTCAGAGTTATTTTTTTAAATGAAAACCCCTATTTTTGATTCCAAAATCTAATAGTTGGTGTCAAGAGCTTTTCAAAACACTATAATGAAGTTATTTTTCATTAAGTACTTTTCGAGTTATGAGGCTTGTAAATTACAGTATTTTGACATAAAATACAAAATATCTTGTAAAACATTCAATTTTTGGGAATCTTACCTTAATACTTTTATGCATAAAATAATGAGACGAATCAATTGGTATAAAGAAAACACATAGTTGCTTTCAAGAAAAAATATGTAGTTTGCAACATGCAACTGCATACTTTTTCTTGAAAGCAACTGTGTTTTCTTTATACCAATTGATTCGTCTCATTATTTTATGCATAAAAGTATTAAAGTAAGATTCCCAAAAATTGAATGTTTTACAAGATATTTTGTATTTTATGTCAAAATACTGTAATTTACAAGCCTCATAACTCGAAAAGTACTTAATAAAAAATAACTTCATTATAGTGTTTTGAAAAGCTCTTGACACCAGCTATTAGATTTTGGAATTAAAAATAGGGGTTTTCATTTAAAAAAATAACTCTGACCTTCAAATGACCTTGAAAATCAACTGCGAGGTCAAAGTCAAGGTCACCATCAGATAGATCCCTCGAAATCATGCAAATTTCGTCTAAGCCATTTTTTTGTACAAGCACATCCCTACGTTTTAAAAGAGTGGGACGGGTGGGAAGGGTGGTCTAAAACACCCGGTATAAACGAGAAATTCTGGCTAATTATGTCACTTTTTCCTTAATTTCACTTAATGCCTTGATTTAGAAATATTTTACTTTTCTAAAAGTTTCTATACCTTTTTCTTATCGCGCGCGTGCATGCAAAAGAAAAACATAAACAAAATAAAATAAAAAAACACTATTTTACATTTATAAGAGATATATGTTATTTTTTGTATTTCTAAATAATATGAGAAAAATAAATAACATGAGATATAAATACATTTTATGAGTGATACAAATAGTTTGAAAATTAGTGCTTGGGGTATTTAAAGAAGAGATTTTTAAGAAAGGACCTCATCAAGTCACTCTTACTGCCCATACAGCACAAAACATTGCAATTACATTGCAGCAATGTTACAATCTTGCAAGTTGCAATGTAATATTGTTGAGACATTATTGCAACCTGTAATTATAATATTTCATGAGAATGTGACAGCAACATTCCAGTAACATTGCAATAGCAATATTCGGTAATCACTAGTTCGTTCGTTTACCGCTATGCGACGCGCGTTGCAAAATCTATCTCGTATTTAAGTTTTAGTCATGATGATTATATGAAACTTGCAAAGAGTGGCTAGTAAGATTAAAGACATAGTAATTATTTTTATCAGTTTAATTTTTCTGATACGACCTCAACACAGGGAATTTAGATATTGAACTGATTGTTCAAAAATCGGACAGATAAATGTCCGAATAAATAAAAATATATGCAACATTATTCTAAGATTGCAATAACAATGCATTATTGCAAATTCATTACATTGCAATATTACTGTAATCTTTCGTTACAATCTTCCTAAAAGCGGACATTTTAACGTTGCTGCAATCCCACAGCAATAATGCAACAACATTTTGCAGTGAATTTGCAATATTGCAACATTGCGATGAAAGATTGATGCAATGTGTATGCAATCTTTGTGTGCTGTATGAGTATATACATATATATGATGTGATGTATGTATGATTATGTACTTTATGTTTGCGCAATAAAAACACAACAAAATAAAATAAGAAAATGTATATTTACTCATACACACCTTTATATAATCATATATAAATATATATATTCATATTCATTTATATATAGGTGTATCTATTTATGTATGGACAAATTCGGTATATAATTTTGTATAATTAGATATGTACTATTTTTGTCTAATTATGTATGAGAAATTTTTTACCGGGATGTAAACTAGGCCACACTCGATTGACAATTGGTCTGCTCTTTATAGCTGAACTGGCTGCACTAGTTCAGAGTTTATCTTTTCCCTCCACATTGGAAGGAGAAAGATAAACTCTGAACTAGTGCAGCCAGTTCAGCTATAAAAGGTCTGTTCTTTATAGCTGAACTGGCTGTACTAGTTCAGAGTTTATCTTTTTCCCTCCACATTGGAAGGAGAAAGATAAACTCTGAACTAGTGCAGCCAGTTCAGCTATAAAAAACAGACCTAAAGAACACACCTAATATTATACAATGAAGAAATTCGCACGTATCCACGCGTATTATACGCTTTAGGCGACTCGTTGTTAACATGCGAGCGGCAAGGAGGGGGCGTCAGTTACGAAAATCGAGCCGAAAGTTGCAACTAATTCCCATCTCTGATTTAAAACGCATTGAACTGTATACCATACTGAAATGTACGCCTTTGTTTGCCCCCGATCAGCGGGATAGCAACGGGAACTGTACTTGCTTTGTCTAACTAACTATCACGATCACGTGTTTTGCTGCTACTAAAGAGAGAGCCGGGTTGGTTCAGTTCTCTTTATCTGATCGTTTTCTCGAGTGGAGGGCTGTATGTGTTCCAGTCATGGAGGACCTGGAGAGAGCATTAGACGATCGAGCGTTAACCGCGATGGCCTATGTACCGGAAGCAAAATTCTGGGCGGGAAATTTTGAAATGGTTATAGGCGTAATTTGTTGGTTCCCAATCTGGGTGATCAACAAATTGTATCCATTTCTTCCGTCTTTCCGGATCTTTGGAAACCTGAAGGAATATTTTGTTACAAAGTTTTATCATTTTTAAACGTCAAATCATTTGTTTAGAACATAACGCTCTACATAAGCATAAAAAAGGCATCTGAAAGCAGCGTTTCCAAAGCATTGTTAATTTTATTTACTTACATGTGAAAAGTTATAGATATATATTTGGATTTCGATTTTGATCGACCACAAATTTTGCAACTACCCATTTTTTAAAATAATTACAATATAAAAGGTCTGTTTTTTTTAGCTGAACTGGCTGCACTGGCTGCTAGTTCAGAGTTTATCTTTCTTCTTTCAATGTAGAGGGAAAAAGATAAACTCTGAACTAGTGCAGCCAGTTCAGTTAAAAAAAAACAGACCTAAAGTCAATTTGGGTTCACTCATGTGTCAAGTGTCAATACATGAAGGCAGCCATATTAGTTTTTCTGCCCGACGATAGCGCACCATGCGTTAAATCTGTGCGAAAAGTGGCCTGTATTTCGTCACATCCGTTACACTACCAAGCATTGTCTCCATTACCTAATGCTCTCTTCAGGTCCTCCATGGTTCCAGTATGGTATATAGTTCAATGTTCAATGATAAAACGTGACCGGCAGTTATTTGCAAATCAGTTACACAAATAAGATTGTACATATTAGTATTAGTGACAGACAGTGTTTTTAACCAATCTTTTACAAGAGTACTATAGTATATGTTGCTTAAAACTGCTGACTTGTAAATAACGCCATGTCACGTTGCTTATAAGAAGATAGCAGTCTAGTATTATTATATATAGAAATCTGTGATATTATCCAGACAACACGCATCTTAAGTAGCAAGTGGTTATTATTTCGTGTTTTTTGTCATTTTAATTATTAATCATGATGTAATAATTAGTTATTATGACGACAAAATAACGTAATGTCAAAAATAGCAAACAGTTAAATAATGACCGTTTGCTACTTGGAATGTTTTAAAAGTCTGAAAAATATCTAAAACATCTGAAAAACATGTCTGTTGTCTGAGTAGTCTTCAAAATATCATTATAACATGAGAGAATAATAAATATAACTTCACAATTTAGTTGTAAATAAGATGATTTATGAAAAGCTATTGTATATTTAACATTGCATTCAGTACGAGTTTTAATAAGGAAAAACGTCATTAAAGCATGCGAATCGATTTATATTATTCTTGAAGTGAAAAAACTTGTGTCCTACAATACTTGGAAATATTAGGTTTAGACATTTTAAAAATGGTTGAATTTTGATGTTAGTGGCCACATTCTAAAGAATCATAAAAAATAAAAAACCAAAAATTTATAAAAATTATTGGACGCAGCGTGGACACAAGAGAAATTCGCAGAACAGCTTCGAGTTGATCAAATAGCTTTCAGACAATTGCATAAAATGGAAAAGATTCAAAATCTTGGAAAATGAGTTGCGCATGAATTCTTTAAAAACAGCATAGCTTGGTGACTCAACATATGCATTTTGCTGCTCGTCAAACAACAAAAGAATGTTCTTTTTGTAGAAAAATGTAACTAATGACGAAAACTAAATTATAGTTCCAGGCTAACCATCGATATCAATGGCAAAAAACTAAACATCTATTCTAAGAAAATTCTTCTGTATATATAGTGGGATATGAAGGGTATGTCCTATTATGAATTATTCAAATCGGGCGAAACAGTTACTATAGCGTGCTATGCTTGTCAATGAACAGTTTGACCAAAGAAATCGAGCAGAAAAGATCATTTACTGGACAAAATTGCCAGACGGTTGTTTTGCTGTATGATAATACTAAGCCACATGTTGCTTCTGCGATTTAAAGGGCAATCTTCAATTTGGATTGGAAAGTTCTCCGCATGCAATATATTCATCAAAGTTGATGCTTTCAAATTACACTTGTTTTGATCAATTCAAAATGCTTTGATTAGACAGAATTTTTGAGATGTAGTGGAGATCCTAAAATGGATGAATTTATCATTACAAACTGCTATCATTTTTTGTAATGGAATTAGAAAATTGCTTGAAAAGTAGTAGATAATAGACAATAATAGCAAATATTTCGATGATTGAATTATTCTTTATATATGATGAAAATGAACTCAAAAATTGAAAAAATGAAAGACTAAAATTCTTGTATATATTTTATACTACAATAGAATAATTTGTATGTACCCAAATAGTAAGTGGTCAATAACTAACATTATTTTGTCCTCATAATAACCGATTATAGTAATTAGGACAACAAAAAAATGTCAGATAATGACCGTTTGCTACATGGGTGAATATACAGGGTGGGCCATTTTAATCCATCCACGCAAATAACTCCGTAAGTAAGCCAAATACAGAAAAATGGGTCAGACAAAAGTTGTTCAGGACAATAGTGGTCATCTATTTGTGTTAGTTACTTTGACCTTGAAGTCAATTTTCAAGGTTATTTGAAGGTCAGAGGTATTTTTTAAAATGGAAACCCCTATTTTTGATTCCAAAATTTAATAGCTGGTGTCAAGAGCTTTTCAAAACACTATAATGAAGTTATTTTTTATTAAGTACTTTTCGAGTTATGAGGCTTGTAAATTACAGTATTTTGACATAAAATACAAAATATCTTGTAAAACATTTAATTTTTGGGAATCTTATCTTAATACTTTTATGCATAAAATAATGAGACGAATTAATTGGTATAAAGAAAACACATTGGTTTTAAAAAAAAGTATGCAGTTGCATGTTGCAAATTACATATTTTTTCTTGAAAGCAACTATGTGTTTTCTTTATACCAATTGATTCGTCTCATTATTTTATGCATAAAAGTATTAAGGTAAGATTCCCAAAAATTGAATGTTTTACAAGATATTTTGTATTTTATGTCAAAATACTGTAATTTACAAGCCTCATAACTCGAAAAGTACTTAATGAAAAATAACTTTATTATAGTGTTTTGAAAAGCTCTTGACACCAGCTATTAGATTTTGGAATCAAAAATAGAGGTTTCCATTTAAAAAAATAACTCTGACCTTTAAATGACCTTGAAAATTGACTTCAAGGTCAAAGTCACTAACACAAATAGGTGACCCCCATTGTCCTGAACAACTTTTGTCTGAACCATTTTTCTGTATTGGCTTACTTACGGAGTTATTTGCGTGGATGGATTAAAATAGCTCACTCTGTATAGGGTAAATGTTTAAAATAACAAAGTTAGGTTCGATCGTCTTGATTTTGACATATGCCATCAAAGTCATAGTCCTGATGTTCTGAAGATAATGTTCTAAAGGTTTAAAACCGACAAACGTTATTTATTAAAAAGTTATGATCTTAAGAAGTTTACAAAATAGAATATAATTTTCGGACAACATGTACATTTATCTAAACGTACTCTTCGCAGAATTATTAAAATTTAAATTATTATTTAAATGTAGTAAATTGAACGCGTGGGTGAGGAAAGGGCTCTGTTCCTCCCAATACACTTCCTCCGCGAAAAAATTCTAATCCTACTCAACTCTTACCTCTTGAAGAAAGATTGAGTGTTAATAACTTTTTAATAAACAATGAATGACGGCTAATCAGCACGCATTTAATATACCATTTACCATTTTTAAAAAATTACCATTTAAATAAAAAAATTTACAAAAAGTATGTTGTAATAAATGTACATGGCGTCTAAAAATTATGTTAGATTTTATAAATTTCCGTATTTGATAATTTATTAATAAGTAACGAGGATTGATTAAAATCTTTAGAACATTAATCAATGATAACATACAGTGAGTGGGAAAAGTTCCGGAACGACCAATTATCTCAGAAAATATTGATTTATTGGAAAAATGTTTCAAACAAAAAGAGTAGGGTTTAAAGAAATTATTAGCTGATGATATTTATTTGACCTTAGAATGACCTTGAAAAGTCCGGTCAAGGTCAACATAAAAATCTTTAATGGAAACCTCAATTTTTTATTACATATTTTTGTAGCTGAAGTCGAGACGTTTTCAAAACACTTTAATAAAATATTTTTTCACTATATATAAACACTTTTCCAGTTATAAGACTTGAAAGTTACAGTATTTTGACATAAAATACAAAATATCTTGTAAAACATTCAATTTTTGGTAATCTTATCTTAATACTTTTATGCACAGAATAATGAGACAAATCAATTCGTGTAAAGAAAACACATAGTTGTTTAAAAAAAAAGTATGCAGCTGCATGTTGCAAATTACATATTTTTTTTTCAAGTCTTATAACTCAAAAAGTACTTAATAAAAAAAAATACTTTATTATAGTGTTTTGGAAAGGTCTCGACTTCAGCTATAAGAATATGTAATAAAAAATAGGGGTTTTCGTTTAAGATTTTTATGTTGACCTTGACCACGCTTTTCAAGATCATCCCAAGGTTAAATAAATATCATCAGCTAATAGATTTCTTTAAACCCTACTCTTTTTGTTTAAAATATTTTTCTAATAAATTAATATTTGCTGAAATAATTGGCCGTTCCGTAACTTTTACCACTCACTGTATATCAAGGTCGTACAAAGTGTCTCTCGTACTCATTGAATATCTCGGAAAGGATGCATTATTTTACTTCGGGAAAAAAATTATGTTATTTATATCGATACCATAGATTACAATAAAACTATTTTCCCCATAAACTATAATCTCTAAAAATTACTTCTTGGGGGTATTTGGAAGGGGAGGGGTGCTATTCCTATCTCGGTATTTTTAAATGGGAAGGATATGTTTTGACTTAGAATTAAAATTTTACGTAAAAATACAAGACTTTTTTATTCTTGGCATTTTTTTCAAATTTCCCCGAATTTTTTTATTATAGAAGGTTTTAAAATTTTGAACTTTACAAAATATGGTGTAACTTCGGCACTAATTGGAATAATTAAATTCTAAAAAATGATGTGTAAAGTGCATGTCAAGAGTTTTCTAGCGGTGGTTCACAACAATTAATTAGGGCAAAATAAGAGAGAAGTGTTTAGTTTGTAGTCTTGGCGTAAGCAGTGCTAGGGGCAACGTAGTGCTAGGTTTTCCTTAGTTAATGAAACACATTTAAGCTATGGGCTGATAATTGAAAAGGGTCTGTTGTAACCAACCATTAGACCAAAGCTCGGAATTATTTCATCTTTTTGGCCGATTCTTGTGGTATACGCCTCCTTTCCTCTCTTTACCGCGCGCGCGGCAGCCGTTAGGACCAGCGCCGCCGAGCGTTAGGAGCGGCACTATCCGATAAATGTTGGGTTCTTCTCCCTTGATCATTAAAAGTTAAAAAAATTTATTAAAAATACTTTTTTTATTTTTAAATTTATTATGTGGAAATATTTCAATAGATTTCCACGTCACCGATGAGGTACTATTGCTATTGAGGAAAAAAATATTTTTAATAAATTTTTTAACATTAATCGGATAGCGCCGCTTCTAACGCTCGACGGCGTTGGCCCTAGCGGCTGCCGCGCGCGCGATAAGGAGAAGAAAGGAGGCGTATACCACTAGAATCGGCCAGAAAAGATGAAATAATTCCGAGCCCTACATTAGAAATTCTTGACATGCATTTTTCGAATCTTTTTTTAGAAGTTAATTATCTAAGTTAGTGCCGGAATTATACTGCATTTTGTGAAGTTCAAAATTTGTAGAAAACCTTCTATAACTAAACAATTTAAAGGGATTTGAAAAAAATAACAAGAGTAAAAATATCTTATTTCTTTGCGTAGAATTTGAATCCTAAATTAAAACATATTCTTCCCATTTAAAAAATATTGAAATAGATGTAGTACCATCACAAAAAAACCTCAAGAGGTAATTTTTGGGGGTTGAAAATAGTTTTAATGTATTGAATCTACAGTGTTGATGTACATACATAGTATACTTTTTTCCAAAGCGAAATAATGCGTCCTTTCCGAAATATTTAATGAATACGTTTACGACACCCAGTATATCAAGCCTGTCTGTATTATGCTAAACGTTTATAATTGGATAATAAAATTGAATTAAAATCCCGAGTCGAAATTTTTAGCCTAGATTAAACCTACAAGTTTTGTTGAATTTGGAGAACCAATGTAAGCTTTAATTCATATATATAGATATAACATTACATTGGCTATTGCCCTCCTTTGATACTAAAAATTGTTACTTATTGCCGTTTTTTCCATGTGGAAGCTCAAAAGAGTACCTACTGAGAACCTCTAAAAAGGCTCCAGGTTCTATAAATATGTATTTCTAGAAAATAAATATTCAAAATTACTTAATAATCTATTATCTCATATACTCTACTTGCATGTAACGTATGGATCTTGATTTTAATAAACAATATATTAATTATTATAATTTGCTTAACTGTAAATAGGCTACTATAAGCAAATATTATATAAATAATATTCACTTATCTCTTACATATCTATCTGCAGTTAAGTAAATTACATAATTAATGTATTGCGTTTATTGAAATTAAGATATGCATTAAATACAAATAAAGTAAATGTGGTAATAGAATATTAAATAATTTCGAATTATAGATCAAATATGTAATAAAATATTAAATAAAATTTTAATTGTTTTTTGTTTATTCGAATAAATTTTTAGTTATTTATAATACTAAATATAATACTGAGTTGCACTTAATTTTTAAAAATATTTTTTACTATTTATTTGTTATTATTTATATTATAACATTTATTATATTAATCTGAAATAATAGAAATTGAACTCAATTATAGATTGAATATTAATATTTTTATTGCTAGAAATTTCGATAAGATTTGGAGATTCAAAAGAGGTAAGAGTTGTAAGAACGAAAGTAGGAATTGTATATTTAACATCAATAAAAATAAGGGTTTTCTAGGACAACAAGATTAAAGAAAGGTCAAAAAAAGACATAACACTTTCAAGATAGAACTTGTAGGTCAAGGAACATTATTAGAGGCACAAATAACCATGTATGAGGTTTATAGTAGGTTTTAAATTTCGACTCGGGATCAATTATTTTAATTTAAAAATGCAGAAAAATATACTTAAAATATACTTAAACCTTTGAATTAACTTTCAGACACTTGAAATTTGGTAGTTATCCAATAATATCTACAAATAACAGAACGTTTTTAACAAATATGTATGTTACACATGATGATAGTATCATAGTCACTGCTACTACAATTTACGAACAAAATAACGCAACCATTGTTCCGATTTATGGACCGCAGTCCGGTGATTGGTTCGTAGCAGCTTATATGTCTTATTGGAACGAGAGGATACAACAACAGGTACAATAATTCTATCCTCTTAATAATATGACCAATAATTACTATTATTGTTATTACAAATATACACTCCGCACCAAAATTAGAGGATCACTTTTTTTTCTGCAAAATAAAGGCCATTTTCAACTGGTTATAACTTTGTTGAAAATGATCCGATTTTGATGACACGAAAAGCATTTTAAAGTTTCAACCTTCAGAATCTTTTTGCAGATTTAAAAAATTGGTTATTGGTTTCAAAGTTATGATATTAAAAAGCGGCTCCCGACAAATTGCAAAATTTTTCTTCAAATTTGGCAAAGCACACAGAGTACAAAACAAATCGGAACAAAATTTTGTTTATTGCGTTGTAAAACATAGACTTTCCTCTTCAATTTGCTTTTTTAGGAATGATTCCACGATTTTTTTTCATCGAGTTATTCAGTAGCAAAGGAAAAACCGTCCTAAACACTTTGACCGCCTATAAAAGCCGAACCAATCATCGTATATCATTTTTAAAAAAAGCAATCAAAAGCTAAAAGTCTGCCCTGTAAAAAACATTTAACAGCAAAAAAAAAATGGTTTTGAAAAAAACCGTTTTGTTTAAAATTGCCAGAAACGAAAGATTTGGTGAAAATCAAAGAAGATGCAGTGTAATTGCAGTACTCAGTGTCGCCGGGTAGCACAGGGTAGTGTGATTAGAATACCGACGACACTTGGGGTATAGGACAACTTAAACAGTGACTCGAAACCTGGTGAAGATATGCAAAAAATGAACTGACAATGAGTCTTTTTTGTAGGAAAAACATAGGCAAACATTTTTTATTACTGAATTTTGTGTTGAAACAATTCAGTGATGATAAGAAAAAATAGCGGGCACAAAAAAATTAATAGAGCGCCACCTACTTCCTTCCAATGTGTAAGAACCTTAGAACATATATACTGGAAGGGGCATAGCTGACTTGCCGTTGTCCTCAACATCTATCTATCCTTGTCTGTACATTTTATTGCAATACGCATGCGTCGATTATGTTGATGGGTGTGATGACAACATAGACAAGCTTATCTATGACAAGCCTTCCAATATAATCAAGTCTAAAAAAATAATCATAAAAAAGTATACAAAACTAATACTATTTAAACATCAATGAAGTTTTTAAATATTTTTTTTATTATTTATTATAATAATTTTGATTGTACTAGTTACTATATATACAAGATATAATTAAAATAAGATAACAAACTTTAGAGGAGCGAGAATATTACATAATAATAAATATTACTTTTTTATTTTTTATTAATAATATATATTTTATATCAGTAACAGTGGGTTTGACGGACATATGTTGATGTCAAATTTTTTTTTATGTTTGGTCTCGCTCCTCAAAGTTTGTTATCTTATTTTAGTTCATCCTGTACATCCTGTATATAATTATTGTTCATTACAGTATTTGTTTTTGGTTATGTGCATCATTATTTTTATATTTTATTTTGCAAGACTATTATTACATATTACTACATATTATTATATATAATTTATAATATATTGCAATTATATTATAATAACTTAAAGAATAAATTGTTATAATCAAATTTTCAAATGCCTTCCACCTATTTTAAATCTTTCTACTTTCAATTTAAGCGGTTATTCATTCGCGCAAGCGCATTGACCGATTTCGTACAGACAAGGATAGATAGATGTAGGGGACACTTTTGTTATGTGTATTTAGATAGGCTATGCCCCTTCCAGTATATATGTTCTAAGGTAAGAACAAAGTGATCCCACAATTTTTTTTTCCACTGTGGCCGATTCGAATATATCAGACATAGCGAAAAGAAATCGTAACCACGGGCTTATTTTAATCGGAAGAATCTGCTCTTTAAATTTGCTCTGCCGTTGAGTTTTTATCGTTTTGATCATTTTTCGTAAAGTTACATCAAGTTAAATGAACAACGGAAAAAATGCAATTTTTAACCGAATTTTAAAATGAATATTGTGCCGTCAAAATAAATGCTTTTTACAGGGCAGATTTTTAGCTTTTGATTGCTTTTTTTTAAAATGGTGTACGATGATTGGTTCGGTTTTTATAGGCGGTCAAAGTGTTTAGGACGGTTTTTGTTTTGCTACTGAATAACTTGGTGAAAAAAAATCAGAATTATTCCTAAAAAAGCAAATTGAAGAGAAAAGTCTATGCTTTACAACGCAATAAACGAAAGGAGGGAGTTTAAAAATGGCCAATTTTGGCCGTGAACGGACATTTTTAAAACCTATGCAGTTATCATTTTGAAAGTTTATACATTCATGAAAAAAGCTTATTTACCCAAAAAAGCTTGGGAAACCTTTCAAAAATAATAAAGTAGGTTGTTTGAACGCTTTGCAAAAAAACTCATGTTGTTTCTAACGAACGATGATAGATTTTAAAACTAATGGTGTGTTTACATTTAACACATGTTGGACCATTAAATACTGTAAGATTACACTACCAGGAAGATCCACAAAAAAAATATATATATATATATATATATATATATATATATATATACACTCACTCCCAAAAAAAGCGGTACACTTAAAATTTGGAATAAAATCATCAAATTTCAAATGACGATAACTTCGTAAATAATGAAGATAGGAAGGTCTATAAAATATGAACATAAAGCTTGGAATCTCTACTTTAAGAATCGATTTATTTCAATGTTGCGAGATAAATTTATTGCAAATGACGGATGACAAAGCGATAATAATGGTTCGAGTTTGCGACGATGCACGGCATAAACAAAAAATTGTAGCTCATTGAGATAAAAAACATATAAAAGTACAGTCTTCTCTTTAAAATGCTTTTTTTTTATCTTGATACGATAATTTTTCGCCGAGTTATTCGCATTTGAAGAAAAAGACAGTTTTTTTACTTCAAATGCGAATAACTCGACGATATATATATATATATATATATTATATTATATTATACACACACACACACACACTCACTCCCAAAAAAGCGGTACACTTAAAATTTGGAATAAAATCATCAAATTTCATATATATATATATATATATATATATGAATATCATATATACAGGGTGTCTGTCATAAAGTGTCTCACCGAAAAGATACAAGTAGATTTCGTTATTCTAAACAAAAAAGTTCTATACCATTTTACAAACAACCACGTAAAATTTCGAGTAATTAATTAAAAAAGATTGGCCAATAAGCGCGCGATCGGGCAGTGGCCTTTATTTTGCAAAAAAAGTGATCCCCTAATTTTAGTGCAGAGTGTATTTGTATTCATATTATATATATATCTTTTAGTAAAAGAAAAAAATCGCTTAATAACATTAAATCCGATATAAAACTCATACATGCATATACAAGCGGATCAAAAAGTAACCTTAAAAGAATTTTGGAGTGCCTGACAAACTCCGACGCGATAGCGCCATTATTTCGATGGAACTAAAAGTGATATTGATATTATTGGCGTAATATCCGTACGTATTTGTTTGGTTAGTAACTCACTACACTGACATTTGGTCTGTATATATGTGTCGGATAATTTGTAAACAACCGACGCTCGCGTTTCTTTCCTCGACCGAAATTCCGTTGCAAGGCTGCAATATAATGTATGAGACGAAATAGGCAGGTACAAGGTCAAATTAATATGAACTAAATATGACAAACTAAATATGACAAAATAATGTTTGAAAAATATACATAATATAATACTATATGTTTCAATGAAGAAAAATATATACTATCAAATATAGTATAATATACTGGAGCATAAGAAAAATATATGTTTTCTTTATTTTTCTCCTTGCGTAATAAATATAAAATTGGTAAATAAATAAATATCAATTAATTAATATATAAGGCTCTAGTGATTGACCAAATAAAATCAGTAGGAGCGTAAAGAGCCACAATGCTAGTTCTTCGTGCGAAGGTTATAATGGGTGCGTTCGGGGAGACGCTATTAGCGCTATTTAGCGCTATCGACTGTTCACGGAGCTAGCTGGTAGTGCTACCAAACGCAATTATGACGTCATTAATGGTAGTGTGATACGTCATAACTGCGCGCTATCAACGCTATTCCTTCCGAGGTAGTGTGTTGGTAGCGTTAGCGTTTGCGAGCTCCGTGAATAGCAATAGCATAGCGTGGTAGCGCGCTTCTGCTAATAAAAATGGAACAAGATCGTAAAAAAGCAATATTAACAGCAGTAGCACTTATAATGCAAGAATTAATAGATTCATCGTCTGAGAGTAATGATGGTGAAGAATGAAAAATTATAGAATAAAGTATAAATGTAAGAAAACATGTACCATGTCTCAGCATTAAAAATTAAAATATCGGCATTTCTCACATTTTCCGTTGAATTATCAGATGAATGTTTGTAACAAAATTAGGTGTTATTATTTCCAACTAGTTTAATATTGGACAAAAGATTTATAATTGGACTGGATCTTTTGTCCAGCATTTAACGTGTTGAAAATAATAACACCTAATTTTATTACAAACATTCATCTAATAATTCAACGGAAAATGTGAGAAATGCCGATATTTTAATTTTTAATGTTGATACATGGTACATGTTTTCTTACATTCATACTCTATTCTATTATTTTTAAATCTTTACCATCATTACTGCTAGACGATGAATCTATTAATTCTTGTATTATAAGTGCTACTGCTGTTAATATTGCTTTTTTTACGATCTTGAGTGCGTTCGGGGAGCTCGCTACCGCACTATCAACGCTAACGCTACTAGCTCTGTTCACGAAGCCAAGATAGCACTAGCGAATGCGAGCTGCGTGAACAGCAATAGCGTAGCGTGGTAGCGTGCGTTAAAACAGCTACAGTTGCTTAGCAATCGAAAAAAAATAAGTGTATAAAAATAAAATTTAAAATGATTACAATTTATAAAAATAAAAATCTCCAATAACAGATAAAGCCACATATATTCGTACCTTATCAGTTAGAATCTAACTGATAAAATTGATTTCTAAAACGCTTGCAATATATTATATTTTATATTTATATTTCAATTTTTAATCAATTATATGATGATAAATCTTTTAATCTAAATTACTTTTTAGAATAAAACAAAAATCTTCTTTATAAGAAAACTAAACTGAAAAATTAAAATTATTATAAAATAAAGTTTTTATAAATTTCACATAAAATTATTGCAGTTTTAATACTGTTGATTTTATATAATATGACACATAGAAGTATAAAAGATACATTGTTTTTATTTTTATGTTGCATATCAATACATTGAATATGAGAGTTAATTTGGCATTTCATATAAAACTGTAACTTTCAAGACAAGTCCTTTAGCAAATGTAATAATACATTAAACGCGCACATATTGAATAAAATATCATTTTACACTACACAAATCCTTTTCAAAATCCTAAAAAGAATCACATAATAGATGACATAATTACAACATATAATTATATTGAGAATGTAACAGTTTAATATCAATAGTATTTAACATCAAAAACTGACATATTCTAAATGTGGATTGATATTGTTTTATGAATTTTGAATTTTTCTTTGTAATTACTGTGAAATATAAGTCCTGTATATTAATTAATATACATACAAATTCAATACAATTCAATTAATATCGGTTTTATAAAAATTTAACACAAAATACATACATAATTTTTATTTACAAGTTTAAAGATTTCTCAAAATTAAAAACCATAAAAAAAAGTTGTCTTATATAACAATTAATCAATCCATAATTATTGTTGTAATCATCATGTGCACAGTAAATCACAAATTTCACCCACTGCTACATGAGATCATTTCTTTCCAGATTTCTTTATACCACCAGTAACTAATGGGCCTTTTTGACTGGCTTTCTTCGCTGCTTCTGCTAATGCTTTTTGCTGTTCCTTCTGCTTTTGTTTAAATGCTACATCCTGATCATCTAAAACTTTCGATTCCTTCTTTGGTGCCTTCAAGGGCTTCTTTTTACCTCCATCCCAACCAGACATTCTAAAATACATAAAAATGGTCAGATATTACAAATAAATAATAATTGCTTAAGAAAAATACATATTTTTAACAATGAATATAACATATTAAATCAATATAACCTCTAACAAAACAGAAAATAATTAGATAAATTGCTTAACAAACAAACATAAAAATAAAATTTAAAATGATTACAATTCATATTGTAAAATTTCCTTACTTTCTTTGTTTTCAAACAATGGATCTTCTCTCATTTCCTCTTTCGTTTCTCTTTGAGATTGTTCCTGAGAAGGTAACATATATATATCATCTACAAAAACAATACATATAATTAATTACCAAATTACCTTACAATGTCAAGAAGAAATTAAATTAATCACATACCAGAATCTGGTAACCAGATGCTTCCTCCAACGGAGTATCATATGATATTGTAGTCTGCATATGCTCAGTTTCTAAAAAATAATCATTTTTTTTTTAATACAAAGAAAGACAGATATAGTTAGCACAGATTGTTTCATACATGCATCAAGCAATAGATATAAACTATATTATTACTATGAGTGACGATTGTTAAAACAATTCTTACCAGAACATGCACTGTTTTGACCAAAGCATGCACCTTGACGTGCAACATTCAATAATGTAGTCGCAAAATTCAAATCTGCATGTAAAATAATTAAAGCACATAAAAAACGTTCTCTTTATTCTGTAACTTATAATGACAATTTCGTTATTTTTCCTACTTATTGCATAGCTACTTTATGATATATTTTGTCTACATAAAAATATTTGTAATGTATGCATTAAAAGTTACAAAATAGATTTGCAGAAAATGACAAAAAAGATAAAGGATTAATATTTTAAAATTAAATTAACATTGTGATAAAAGCCAAAACCCCATATATTAAATTAATTACAACTATATAAAATTATATAAAAATATGTATACAATTATATAAAAAAAACTAAAAATAAGAATAATAATACTAAAACAAATAAGTAAAATCACAATCATCAAACAACCATAACCTAATAGTTACGTAGAAATACTTACCGGTTTCTGCTTTAAAAGCACTAGTCGGTGAAAGTCGTAACTTGAACTCTTCTTCAATTTCAGCATCTTTTAGAGTTATTTCGATGGAATTATCCATTGTACATATGTAATAAATATTAATAT
Organism: Linepithema humile; assembly: GCF_040581485.1. Taxonomy (NCBI): domain Eukaryota; kingdom Metazoa; phylum Arthropoda; class Insecta; order Hymenoptera; family Formicidae; genus Linepithema; species Linepithema humile. The sequence continues at coordinate 14,145,177 of NC_090130.1, read as the reverse complement.
ATCGCTGCCGTTCAATAGATTTCAAATAATGGTTAGACAATTTTACACAATTTACAGCGTTCCCGGAGCTCGTAAACGCTAACGCTACCAACACACTACCTCGGAAGGAATAGCGTTGATAGCGCGCAGTTATGACGTCACACACCACCATTGATGACGTCATGATAGCGTTTGCTAGCGCTACTATCTAGCTCCGCGAACAGTTCGTAGCGCTAAATAGCGCTAATAGCGTCTCCCCGAACGCACCCCTTGTTCCATTTTTATTAGCAGACGCACGCTACCACGCTATGCTATTGCTGTTCACGGAGCTCGCATTCATTAGCGCTATCTTGGCTCCGTGAACGGAGCTAGTAGCGTTAGCATTGATAGCGCGGTAGCGAGCTGCCCGAATACACCCAATATATTCGTTTAAAATTGTTTACATCAAACGTTTCTGCCTGACATCAGGCCTTCTTCAGTGTACATTATTAAAAAGTAAAGTTCGCAATAATTACAAAAGATGTGGAAGACGTATTAATAATCTTTTTCAACCAAATTGTTGTTCGGTAATAAAATAGTTAGGACTGCAATAAATGCAATAAAATACAATAAAAGTTCAAATTAAATAAAAATAAATGGACCGGAGATTGAGAAATGATACACACATACTTGTATTAAGTTCATGATGGTAAAGCACTCGTCCACGTAGAAGGAACGAGGTGGAAAAGTGAAGAACAGATAGTTTTTACTTATTGAACGTTGAGATCTTAGTGATTGTAATTTGATAGAGAAATTCTAAAATTCAGAGTAAAGGTAGGAAAGGAGGGGGGAGAGGGAGAGGGAAAAAGAGTAAGTAGGGAAGGAGAAAAGGTGGGGGTAAAAGAAATAGATAGAGGAAAAGGAAGGAAAAGTATTTTATAAAAGAGGAAATAAATTAATAATAGGGAGATAGGCATCAAGTAAATGATCCGTGTCGTTTTGATTGTTAAGGCCTACAGTTTGTCTTTTATAAAGACCATTTATAAAGACCATTTCTGAGATTAATCTTTTTGAATAAGAGGGCTCAAATAACGATGAAAATTCTTTATAGAATCAACTATCGCTAATAATTCACGAAGAGTCACACAATAATTTTTTTTTGCTTTATTTAAAACTCTATTAAAATAAGCGATAACTTTCTTTACTTCACTCTGCCTCTGAGATAATACCATGATTTAAAGCGTCTGTATCCAAAATAAATTCTCCTTCCTTTGTTGGAAAGAATAAAATTGATTGACATTGCGACATCCACTCAAATTTTGTTTGATTTTCTGTTAGAATAACTAAAGGTTTAGTAAGAAAAGAGAATTCTTTAATAAATTTCCTGTACGAGCAGAATCCTAAGAAATTGCGCAATTGTTTCCTATTCTAAGGAATCGACCAATTTTTTACAGCAGCTATTTTTTCTGGGTCAGTAGTGACCCTTTCACTAGAAATCACATGATCTAAATATTTCACTGAATTTAAAAAAAATGAACACTTCTTCGGATTAAGTGTTAGATAAGCTGCTCTGATACGAAGAAATACAATTTCTAACCGCTGCATCTCTTCGAAAGTTTTTTCAAAAATAATCACATCATCCAAATAAACCAAATAAATTTTTGATAGTAAATTATTTAAAACTTGTTTCATTAATCGCTCGAACGTAGCAGAAGCATTACATAATCCGAAAGGTATAACAGTAAATTGCCACAAATCAATCGAAAAAGTCGTTTTTTCCCTATCTTCTGGACGAATTTTTACTTGCCAATATTCACTCTTAAAATCTAGAGTGGTAAACCAAGAGTTTCTGATAATTGATTAATCGTATCGTCAATCCGAGATAACGGACAAGAATATTTCACTGTCACAGAATTAATTTTTCGATAATTTACACAACCGAAGTGGTTCATCTTTTCAGACCATTACTGCAGATGACATCCAAAGACTCTGTGACTTCTTCATCACAACCTGTTTTTCCATTTCTTTAAGTATCTCATTAACTTCAGATTTTAAATGAATCCAACATGACATTTGTTTAATAGGATGTGAATCACTCACGTCAATTTTGTTCTATAAAATTACAACTTGCTGCGATAATCTCCTCAGAGAAAATATCCTGAAAATTTTGTAAAACTCTAACAAATATTTTTTTCTAAGCAGAATTTAAATTCTCTGAATCTCGTTCAAATAATTCCAAAAGAAAAGTAGGAAACTTTGTTTGCTTGAAAATCTATATAAGCGTGCACAAAAACTAACTCTTTTTTAGAAAATAATACCCTAATGCGGATCGAAGACTCTTTTTCACGTTAGTTTCTGATAAGAAATCGATTCTTAAAATGCAATCGTCATTGATTTTTGCAATAAACAAAGACAAATCCAATAAATATTTTCCTAATTCTACCCGCGGTTGTTCGAGAATTAATCGGAACCGCTTTCCATGTAGGATAAAGGAGGAGGGTCTATAAGGGCCGATTCTGGCCCACTGCAAATTTTGTCCAAACGCATGAAAATCTATATCTTGAGGTCAATTATATTCAATTTGAGTGATTCCAGCTCAAATGGAGATATTTAGTGCGGTGGTGTTACCATATTTACTTCGAAAATCAACATTTTGAATACCTGATGTTGTATCGAAAAACCTTTCAAAAAATCATAATTCGAGATTTGAGAACTATAATCTCAACATGACATTATGGCACAATAATTAACCCATAAAAAATGATCTCGTAGAGAACTGTATGATTTTTTTAAAAACGTATAATACCAAATATCTACACAAATAGTGTTTTTGTTTAAAGCGCTCTCTCTCTCTCCCTCTCTCCCTCTCTCCTCCTTTCCTTCCCTCCCTCTCTCCCCTATCTCCCTCCCTCCCTCTCTCCCCTATCTCCCTCCCTCCCTCTCTCCCCTATTTGCTGATAGTTTATACTTCTTCTTCTTCTCATAGTTCGATTCCGAACGTCGTGACCACTTTGCAGCTAGGCGATTGTCAGGGCTCGCCAAGCTCCTCTATCTTCTGCTCGCCTCATCATTTCTGGAATTGGCAGTTGTATGAGTTTGGCCACTTGGTCGATAAATCTGTTGGATGAGTGTCCTCTTTTTCTTTTGCCATCCACCTTGCCCTGAATCATCAGTTTTTCTATGCCATCCTTGCGAATTATATGGCCAAAGAATTTTATTATGCGCTTTTGGATGGTCGATGGGAGTCGGTTATTTGTGTCAATTTTTAGTTTTCTAAGAATGAAGTTATTGGTTCTATGAGCTGTTCAGGGTATACGGAGCATTCTTCTATAGCATGTCATTTCGAATGCTTCTATTTTTTTGCGACTTGCGGTCTTAACTATCCATGTTTCAGACCCATATGTAGTGATGGAGAAGATTAAACTTTCTACTAATCTTTTCTTTGTTGTTTTGGAAATTTCATGGTCCTTCCAGATTCTAGTAAGTCCGCCCAGCGCTGTTTTTGACACAGCCAATCTTTTTTTTGTTTCTCCCTTGCTATCTCTTGATTTGAAATGCGGGTACCCAGGTACGTGACCTCTGTTTTGATCTGTATGTCCTGGATGATGCTAAAGTTTTAGGGTAATGTGTTTGCCCGATTGATCACTAACAAGGCGCATTTAGTTTTATTAAGCTGAAGGCCTATCTCTGCGCTAGCCTCTTCAATGCGGAAGAGGAGTTCGGCCATTTCTTCTTTTGAGTTTGCTAGTATTGTGGTGTCATTGGCATATCTGAGATTGGAGATTTTTTTGCCGCCCACAGATACTCCTCCCCTCCATTCTTCTGTCGCCTTTCTGATGATCCATTCGTTGTATATGTTGAATAAGATTGGTGATAGTATGTAGCCTTGTTTAACCCTTTTGCCTACTTGGAACTCTTTTGAGAGTTCGTTGTCGACTCTCACGTATGCGCAGTTTGAAGTGTGCAGTCTTTGGATGAGATAAATAAGGTGGTGTGGTGTTCCCATTTCAGTTAGTATGTGCCAAAATTGATCCCATTTTACATTATCAAAGGCTTTGGTATAGTCTAAGAAGCAGAGTATTACTGGTACATTGTACTCATAACATTTTTCGATTATTTGTCTCACCTTTATAAATTCTCTCATTCCTCGTTCTGGCATAAAGTCCACTTGTTTCTCGGGTATTTGGGGGAGCAGATACTGTTTCAGTTTTTCCTGGATGATGTGTAGGAGAATTTTGCTAGTATGAGATATGAGGGCGACAGTTTTGTAGTTCTCACATTTTTCCTGTGAGCCCTTCTTGTGAAGTGATATATATGGATTCAGTCCAATCTTTTGGCCAGTCTCCTGTTTCCCATATTTTGTTGCATATAGTGTAAAGTGTACTGATACCTGGCTCTCCTGTAGTTTTTAACATCTCAGAGACTATAGCATCGGATCCCGCTGACTTATGGTTTTTGAGCTTGTTCATGGTGACTTCTATTTCTGTTCTTAGGATCGAGGGTTCCATTTCAGCCGAGTTTATAAGGTCTGCTTGATTTTCTCCTTTTATTAGTTTGCTACAATATTGGTGCCATCTCTCTATTATTTCCGGTTTTGTGGTCAGAATGTTGCCTGCTTCATCTTTGATAGGGAGTGCTTTAGATTTAAAGACATTAGTTAATTTTTTGACCTTGGAGAACAAATCTTTGGACTCATTTTTGTCGGAATGGAGTCTTCTATTTCTCTACACGTTGCTATTATATAATTGTTTTTGTCTCTGGACGTTGCTTGATTGATTGCTCGCGTCAAATTGTCGTATGTCTGATTATCTTGTAGTCCTTTTGCTTTAATTTCTTGTCTTTGTTTTATTAGCTGCCACGTGTCCTGTGTGATCCACGGTTTCCTTGGTTGATTTGGGACATTTGTTGGCAGCTGGTTCTATTGCTATCTTTACTTTAGTTTTCCATAGTTTTTTTGCCGACGCTTGAGATTTTTTATCCTCCGAGATTTGTTGCAAATTATTGATGACTTGGGTAATATAGTTTGGGTTACTGTCAAGGTTCCATCTATTTTTTTTCTGATATGGTTTTTTTGACTTTTTCAGTTTGAGGCAGACTTTTGCTACGAGGGCATTATAATTGCTTCCACAATCCATCCCTGGATATATTTTTACGTCGCTCACCGATGTTTTCCAGCGATTTCTTACGAGTATGTAATCAATTTGATTTCTTGTAAATCCATCCGGTGATTGCCATGTGTACAGTCGGCGTTTATGATGTTGAAAATTGCTGTTTGATATGAACAAATTGTTTTCCGCACAAAATTCCATTAGCCTTTCACCTCTCGCGTTCGTTTCGCCGAGACCGTACCTGCCCTTCACTGCCCTCGCATAATTGTCATCAGTTGTGGACCCTATTTTCGTGTTGAAATCGCCCATTATGAGAAGGAATTTTCTATTTGGGACTTTCTCGATAGTATCACTTAGCTTGCCATAGAAGCTTTCTATATCCTCTTCTGACGATTGTGCAATTGAGGCATAAATCTGGATTATATTTAAGGCCGTTTATTTTAACTGCGAGGATTCGATCATTAACTAATTTATATCCCAGGACAGCTTCTTTGATTTGTTTATTGACAATTATGGCGACTTTATTTGATGATTTCTTTTGATTGCTTGAGCATATTATACGGTTGCCATTAGTGGACTCAAAATGTCCGCTTTCTCTCTAATGGCCCTCCGATATCCCGATAAGAGGCAAATTATTTATGGTTTTCTCCAGGATGTGGAGTTTCCCTGCTCTATTGAGGCTCCCAACATTCCATGTGTATATTTTTATTATGGTTGATTGGTGATGTGAACCGGTTGCATATTTTCCATAAAGAACCCGGTTGTTACATTCCTTATGGCCAGTAGTCCATTTCACACATGCAGCCCTGGAACCGCAGCGCCGATTGCTAATCGGATCGCATAACATATTATCTCCTATCATCGTCCTCTGTCGTGGTTTTCTTGGGAGAAATTAACACGGTAGGTTCCATGGACCTACTGGACGGCGCGTTTTGCTGCGGGGTTGTAAGCTGAGAGGAAGGAGGAAGGTAGTGTCTACTACCACGGGCGCACATCAATATGTCGCTCGTAAAACGTGAACTTAGACAAAATTGTATTTACCTAAATTTATTGTGATTTAGTACAAATTTTAAAAATATTTGTCAAAATGATAAAATATACAACTAATCAATTCATAATTACAAACTCGATATTCAATAATTGTATTGTTTAATATACACTTTTAAGTAAAATTGAGTTACAAATGTAAAATATATTAAATATATTAATAGAGTATAACATTAATAAACAATTTAATTAAAATAATAAATACAACAAAAAAATATGCGTTAAAAAGTAAGTGTTTTGTGAATAATAATAATAAAGTACCTTCGTATATTATTGCATTTCGAAATTGAGATTTTCACAATAGGAAAATTAAAAGAGAAAACTATAATTTTCAAATAAATTTTCTATTTATGTACTTTAATTTGTTTATTTTTCTGAATGCTTATATATGCTTAACAGCTTGTAAAAAATAAAAAACAAATAAGCAAAGGAACAAATTTATAGATATAGATTATATCAATATTTTATTTATTATAAATAAAAGTGTATTAAATGCTAATTATATACAATTACAATTAGCTTTATACATGAGAATTGTATTACACTAATTCTAATGAAAGTAAATTCTAATTAAAATAAAATATAATTTTTACAGTTTTACTGTCCTTTAAACAAAATTAATTTATTAAATTTTTGACGTTCGGAATTATTTTCAATGATTGTACTTCCGATATAATACAACCTTATCGTTATATACTTATTATATTTGCTTCCAAATTTTTGCCCGTTGCTCGTATCAAATGTGCAGAATGATTAGAAAAATCAGTTTGGTTGTTGCAGTGGTCATCCAATTCTTAAAACAATGATGTGTTGTGAAGTTGTTAAGAACCATGTTCAACAAATATGTAGGTGAAAATTTTTTCAACAACTTTTTTCCACCACTTTCGCGGAGAGCACATCGGATGACCACTTCAGACTTTCGGCAAATTGTAATTACATCCTTAGACGGATAAATCAAACTGTCACGATTTTTTATTGAAATCATGCTGCTATATAAAATTATATTATCACTAATTAATGCATTCAAACAATCTTCACATAATATTTTTTTTCTTAAGTGTCTTACAACAAATCCTGCTACATAAACAATAATTTGCTCTGATAATTCACTTATTCCCATGTTCGGCAAATACGAATGATCGGTGATAACCGATTCATCTGCAATGCCAATCATGTGCGCATGCGGGGTAGTTATATTAAGAATTTTTTCCGAGCTGCTCGACACATGTAAAATATTAACATTTTGAAATGGCAGGCAGTTGCCTGTTGTAGACTCCTTTACTTCCGCATTCACTAACAATTTCTTGAAAATTATTTTTAATTGTCGCGTGGTTGGATTATTGTTACAATCTCCATGATATCGGATGCAACCAAACAAGAGTTCAAGATGGTCTTGACTGAACTTGTAGGCGGGGATACATGATAAGACCGTTTTCTCTTGACACAAAGACTTATACAAATGTTGAATGCTTTTAATACAAATAAGAAATCCTAGAAAACCGGTTTTTCTCGGACTTGTAATAACTAATTGGCCGTTAGATAACTTTAATTTTGTAATATAATCGAACCCATTATCTAGAACTTCTTGTATGGTCGCAAAATTAGTAGAATGTATTGCACTTTTTAAACCGGGTTGTTTGATATTTTTTGAATTTAATATGTCGAACAAATCGTTAATTATTCGTATTAATTTGATCGTTGCTGCTGCATGTTTAAATACTGGCAATTTTAAATCACATTCACATAAATGTAAAGCATCGGCAACAGATCGACTAAATAATTGAACGGCCAGCTTTACCTTAATTTTATGATTTCTATAATTTACATGATTATTTTTAAGCTTATTCTCTAAATGTAAACCTTCCTGGCGCTGCAGTTCCTCAAGTAATAAGAAATACTTCCATTCAATCAAATTTCCGTCATGATCCATTAAAACTTTCATGTCAGCCAATGCATTTCTCACCAATTTGAGATCATGACACGCGTCCAAAAATACAACAACCTTTTCAGTTAAAATTGGATGTTGGAAGTACGTCTGAAAAAATGGTAATTCAAATGAGCATCCTAATTGTTTGCACATTTGTAAATTAGTGGGAGCTCCATCAAATGTTATAGATACTATCTTAATTCCACAATCATGCAATAGAGAAAGAGCTTGCAAGACAAGATTTTGTTTTTGCTCTGCATTTATAGAAGCAATCAAAAAATAGGCAATAGGTATTTTCCAACATCCATTTATAGCATTTACTAGAAAAACTAACGCATCTTTAGCTATACTAGTATTGTCCGTTTCAATATCTGGACCTAAGTCAATATATCCACAAAATTTTGTTCCGTTAAACTCGACATGTTGACGAATAGTCATTTCATCAAAAATAAGCGCTCCGAAAAGTATATAATCTACAGATTTTACATGTTTTGAAATGCTTTCTAATGCTTCTGTATTGAATCCTGGCTTTCCATTAACAGATTTATACCATTTTGAGATAGTTTTCGGATGCGGTAAGCAGGTATTAAATTTTTGTCGCACATATGAATAAGCACGAGGAGAGTAGTAATGCAATGTTATAGCGAAACGTCTCAATTCCGGTCTATATTGTCTAGGCAAAGCTTTGTTTTGGAACTTGCAATATTGTCGTTTCAATAAATCAGCATTGCACCTACTCAAATCGTCCAACACTTGTAACTGCTCACATGGCACGAATTTCTTCTTCCTCAGTTCTGAGATGATTTGCTGCATCTGACTAATCTGATGGTCCTTTCGTCGTTTTGCTTGCTGCAGTGCGTTGATTTTCTTGCTGCATTCTTTTTTATGATTTTCTAATACTTTGCGTAGAAATACTTTTCCTGGTGAATTTTCGATAAATCTAGGAGATACAGATGTTGCGCAATCCACATAAAGTTTAGGCACTTTTGGTGGTGTCAAAGGTTGTTGGATTTCTTCGGATTCTATAAAAAATTAATCACATTAGTTATAAATATATAATACATATTAATTATTAATGTCATTAATATGTTAAGTATATTTTACTTTACTTGATCGTAAGTGGAGAATTGGAAATAATTTGATGATTTGGTTTACTTTCCTCCATCACATCTACAAATATTCTCTTTCTCGCAATTGAAACAGCTTTGTCTGTTATATTCAAAATAGTTTCCTTGCTCTGTAAACAAATATATTATATTGATTATTTTTGAAAGTGTTTTGATACAATAAATTTAAAAATTGAAATAAAATAACTGACAAGTGGAGCTGCATTTTCTTTTAATCAAACACGGCCACTCGCAGATGTTCTATCAAACATCTCTTCTCCAAAATGTTGTGAGCATACACGGCATCCTTCATGAAGTTTGCATTGATCCAATTGCAAGTTGTCTATCCATATTTTTCTTCTTTCTTCATTGTTTGGTAATCTGAAAATTTTACATACAATTGTCGATGTTAGCACTGTCAGTTTCATTAATAACATATATGTATATGCATTTACACTTACACCCATACGCTATTAGTATCACAATCAGTAATGTTACTTTCTTTTAATTATTTAAAATATTTAATTAAAATCATAAATATTACTTACTTGTGAAATGTGATGCGAATAGTTTTTTCCAATTCTAACTGTCTTTTTGTTTTGCGCACTTGTGTTGATCGGTTATTGCAACCAGTTACAATGCAATCTGGCATTTTCATATAAGATATATTTGTAAATTATTATTATAAACATACAATAAACAATAAACCACGCACGAAATAAATCATAACCTAACCTAACCAGGATATTGCCGTGACGTTAACAAGTTGCTACATTCCCGTATATGCGTCGCCATATTGATGTCAGAAGACGTGAAAATAGCTTTCTTACCTCCTGCCTCTTAGCTTACACCCCTCTCTCCCTAAAACGTACTTTACGCGCCGTCCAGTAGGTCCATGGTAGGTTCCCACTTTTTTCCGTGTTGAATAGGATTTCTGAAGGATAAGTGGGTGAGTGTACGGAGATAAGGTTAGGACTTGCCCCCCTCCTTTAGAGGGGGGACTAGGAGAGTGGAGAGAGGCAGAGCTCGCGTAGGCAGGGGCGCTTCCCTGAAGTAGATCTATCCTCTACCGGGATTGCAGAGGAGTATCTACCCGCTATTTATGATAGTTTATACAAAAAGTCAAATATTGATTATTTTTTTGGGATTTATTGGCACGTATTGTTTGAATTCTAATGTGTAAGAGCGTCGGCATCAAATGCAAAGAGAATTGAGATAACTCTGCCATTCCAGAATGATTCAGATCATTTTCCAATACGACTGCTATGAGCTTTTGATACAATATCAGGTGTTCAAACTATTGATTTCCGAAGTAAATATGATAACTCTACTGCACTAAATATTTCCGTTTGAGCTGGAATCACTCAAATTGAATATAATTGACCTTAAGATATAGATTTTCATGAGTTTGGACAAAATTTGCAGGAGGCCAGAATCGGCCTTTATAGACCTTCCTTCTTTTACTTTTCCTTTAATATTCAAAATTTGCATCCACCATTCTTTTACTTAAAATAGAAACATCGGAACCCGTATCAATTCTAAATTTACGTAGTCTACCATTTATGTGGTTAATCATCGAAATAAAAATTTTCTTTTTGAACTTAATTTAATCTGAATTTTCTTTCCGAGGTCCCTTTTCCTTTTGTCGAACCGGCCCCGTTTAGTTCAACAAACTTTAGTTTGTTGATTTTTCCTTAATCAAAGTCGGACATTCAGCTCGGAAGCTGTCCTATTTTATCACACTGTCAACACTCTTTCGTCTGATTTTACTTTGGCTTAAAAGGATCCCACACAAACCTTATGGAAAGTGGCCCCCGGTAAAATTCGCTGAAATTGCAGTATGTTATAGTTCTTGGTGTCCCGATCAAAAATCTCAATAGGGAAGAAAGTTTGAAAATCAATAGTATTTTGTCTAGAGATGTTTGAAGTCCTAAACTTTTACTATGCCGTGATGACATAGCCATGATATAATGCCAGACTATGTGTGTCTGTGTATGTACGTATGTGTGTGAGTGTGTGCCTGCGTGTGTGTGTCTGTATGTATGAGTGGATGTGTGCGTGCGAACACACTCACTCACACACGCCCATATCCCCCCCCCCACACACGTATAGGGTGTTGCATATACATATTGAGCAGTACGACGGGTTGCGCGGCAGACTTTGGGATAGGCGCGGCTCAATGGGTAATGACAGCACCCAGTAAACATTCGATATTCTATGTATATACATGAAATATCCATAATGTGAAAAAAATGCACTGTATATACTATGGACATACATATGATATACGCTGATGTAGATACATTTGTGGATATACATAAGATATCTTATAGATATACATAGAATGTATATTCAACCGAGATCGCTGCCTGTATATACATAGAATATACCTCGTGTACATTTCATGTATATACATACATCAAACGTATATACATACGATATACGCTGAGGTAGATACATTTATGGATATACATAAGATATCGTATGGATATACATACAATGTATATTCGAACGAGATCGCTGCCTGTATATACATAGAATATACCTCGTGTACATTCCATGTATATACATGTAACCAAGGTTGGGAAAGTTACTTTATAAAAGTAACTCGTTATCGTTACCGTTCTTTTTTCTAAAAAGTAACTCGTTATCGTTACTCGTTACCAATTTTAAAAAGAAACTCGTTACCGTTGCCTTTACTCGAAAAAAAAGTAACGAATAGTTACAATTTCCGTTACTTTTTTTATATGTAATACAAATTTTATGCACAATTTTTCTAATACAAGATTAAATTAAACACTACAAATTTACAGTAAACATTAAAAATTTTTAAACATTATTTTTCATTAAAGTAGCAAAAATGATATAATTTTAATAATGATATCGATAATAATGATATTAATATAAAGTGTAATAAGTTTAATAATATATAATAAAAGTAATAATTTTGATAATAAGATATTTTAAATAAGAAAAATTTGAATAAGTTGTAAACCAGCTTTTTTAAAAATTTTTAGATGCTGTAAATATAAATTAAAAAGTTTTCTTATTGCTAGTTTTTCTATAAATTCGTAGATATATAGAATAAATTTGAAAAATGTAACGATAAAAATAACTGTTAAATTCGTTACTCGTTACCGAAAAATGTAACAAAGTTACTTTTAAAATTAAATAATATATAAGGCTCAGTAGATTATTAAAATCAATTAAAATCAATAGGAGCGTAAAGAGCCATAATGCTGGTTAGTCGTGCAAAGGTTAAGATATATTCATTAAATTGTTTACATCAAACGTTTCGACCTGCCATCAGATCTTCCTCAGTGTATAATAGTAAAAATACAAATAAGACAGAAAATTCGCTCGCAAAATTCAAGACAGTGTGAAAGATGTGGAAGACATAAAAAACATCCTTTTCATCCGACTGTGGTTTAGTAGAAAAAATCAGAACTACAATAAATGCAATGAAATATGTGAATAATAAAAAAAAAAAAAAAAAAATTATAAAAATAAGAAATAAGTGGACCGGAAATTGAGAACTGTGATATACATACTTGAATTGAAATCATGTTAAAGCGCTGGTCCAAGTAGAGAGGACGAGGTGGAAAACAGAAAACCGGATAGTCTTATCATTTTTAAAGTCATGCTCTTAGTAAGAGAGATATACATTAGAAATTATAAAGATTCATGAGTGAAAGTATGGGAGGAAGGGGGGAGTGGAGAGGGGAAAAATAAGTAAGGAAGGAGAGAAGGTGGGAGTATAATAGGATAGATAGAAGGAAAGGGAAGGAAAGGTATTATTTATAAAGGAGGAAATAAATTAATAATGGGGAGGTATGCCTCAGGTAAATGATCCGTGTCGTTCTGATTGTTAAGGCCTGCGTTTTGCCTTTTGATAAAAACCATTTCAGAGATTAATCTTTTTTGATAGGAAGGTTCCCCGTCAAGTGTCTTTACTTTATCCCAATCAAAATCGTGGGAGGAATCCAACCTATGCCTAGATATGACTGAAGGAGAACAGCTTTTTTTATTAATGTTATTCTTATGTTCTTTTAACCTAGTGTTAAGCTGTCTTTTGGTTTGTCCAACATAAGTCATATTACAGTCACGACATGGAATCATATAAACCACTTAGCAGTGTGCAAATTTGTTTAAATTGTTTTTCCCTGTTTTAATAAAGCATTTTAGGTTATTTGGAATTTAGCAAGCTAGTTTAAAATTAAAAGTTCTCGCGATAGAATTAAAGTCTTTAAAAATGGATGAGATGTAAAGAATAGTTAAAAAAGACTTCGAATCATTCTCATCAGGATCATTGTCAGAATCTACTGCTATTAAAATATTGTCAATTTTTTTATTGTGTGTTAAGAACTTTAATCTTTGGTGGACAACATAATAAGTAAAACTTAACGGATAACAATTATTTAAAAGTATGTTAATAGCCGATGTAAAATTTTTTTTATGGAATTTTGGGTGGGAAAGTAAAAAGATTCTGTCAGTCAGACTTATGATAGACCCCTTTTTATGTGAAATGGGGTGGTGGGAATAAAAATTTAGATATCTCCCAGATGAAGTAGGTTTTTGAAGTTAAAGTTACTTTTTTCGTTACAAAAAAAATTTGTAACGCCGTTACCGTTACAGTTACCGAAAAAAAGTAATTGTAACGGTAACGGCGTTACAAGTAACGCATTACTTCCCAACCCTGCATGTAACATACATATATATGATATACGCTGATGTAGGTACATTTATGGATATACATAGAATGTATATTTGAACGAGATCGCTGCCTGTACATACATAGAATATACCTCGTGTACATTCCATGTGTATATAATACATGTAACGTACATACATATAATATACGCTGATATAGGTATATTTATGGATATACATAGGATATCGTATGGATATACATAGAATCAGTCATTAGTTTGTTCGCTTGTCGCTATGTGACGCATTATGCGCTATCTATCTCGTATTTAAGTTTTAATCATGAGAATTATATAAAACTTGCAAAAGGCGGGTAATAATATTGAAGATGTAATAACTTTTTCTATCAGTTTAATATCTGAATCCCAACACAGGGAATTTAGATAAACTGATTGTTCAAAAATTGGGTAGATAAATATCCGAAATGAAAATTGTTTATTACCCAGTAAACATTCGATATCCTATGTATATACATGGAATATCCATAATGTGAAAAAAACGTACTGTATATACATGTACATACATAGAATGTACCTCATGTACATGCCACAAATGTGTATTGTATATCCTCGGAATATATCCTATGTACATATTGCAAACGTGCACTGCACATCCTCGGAATATACCCCATGTATATACCACGAATGTACACTGCATATCTTTGGAATATACTTATGTATGTACTGTGGACATCCTATGTATGTAATGTGGTAATTATTTCACATACATAGGATATGCGCTTTATATACTTTTCACATTCTCTGTATATACATAGAATATATAATATACATATATGTATATACATAGGACGTACATAGAATGTCCTAATGTTTATTGGGCATATACCATCATAACTTATTGATCGAGTTGATCGTGCGCATTTTTACTAATTTTGAGTTTACAGTGTTTCAATTATGACGGACTTGAATAATCGTTGCGATTATTACTAGAGAAACTAAAACACATTAAAGATGAAAAATTAAATTTTAGAAAGTTAACACGTTAAAAGAAACAAATATGATACAATAAAATTTCTTTCTTTACCGCTTTACTTTTCACACGTGTTAGCGTTGTAAATTTCGATAGAATTTTTAGATTCAGAAGAAATGAAAAAGAAAAGACATGTCGACTGCAACTCCGTACTGTACCGTATTGCACTCTGGAATCAGTTTCTGAAAAAGTTGAGTCAATCTGAAACGCAGCATAGTAATCGTAATTTATTCGACGACGGCCGATGAATGATACGAACGACATTTTCGAAATAGAACAATATATCCGTTAAAAAAAATCACTAGCAAAACTAATTCAGATCCTGATCTCGAAAGTTTTTAATGTTTTAAGAGTATTAATCACCAACGTTAATTGATGTAGACAGAAGATGACATTGTTTATTTCGAAGATGCGGAATACAAATATTAAGCGTATAAGAAAGTATTTCAGTCAAAAACTTTATATTTGTATAAAAATTATTTATTGAAAATTATTTATTTTTATAAGAAATGTTTGAAATATCCGCCAGACTCTTCTAAACACAATGCGACCCTTCGCATAAAACTTTGTCGCACTGTATCTAAAATGGCAGATGTAATGTTGCGACTTGCTGCTCTAATTTTTTCAATTAATTCTTCTCAATTGCGTGGTAGTGTCTGATACACCTGATCTCGTATGTAGCCCCATGCAAAAAAATCCATGGGTGTGAGATCAGGTGATCGCGGTGGCCACTCGTGGAAATCGCTGTGGATGCCTATTCATCTGTGTGCAAATCGTTGATTTAAAACACCACGAGCAAGAATGGAAGTGTGAGTTGGATGGCCGTCTTGCTAGAAGATAATTTAGTTTGGCGGAATATTCAGTTGGATATCATTTAATAAATTTGGCAGTGTTTCTTCCAGAAATTATGAATATACTTCTGCCGTAACATTCACATTTTGAGGAAAAAAATGTGGCCCAATAATTTGATTGTCCACAATCCCCATCCAAACATTGATACTAAATTTTCTCTGGACATGCGTTTCTTTTCGGCAATGGGGATTTTCTTCCGCATAGTGATGTTTGTTGTGGCGATTGATACGACCGTCATTTCGGAAAGTACATTCATCCGTCCACAAGATTCTTTTTAAAAAGTGATCATTCACAATATTGTCTATGTCAACCTGTGGTAAAAGTATACAATAATAGTTATATATATATATATATATATATATGTATGTGTGTGAGATAAACTTAGATAAACGTTGTCTATCACGCAGGCTTCATAAGGTATGATTCGCATGATATAAAAATAATAATTTATTAAATTATTGAACTTACTTTATCTAAGATTGAATCATAAAATCTTTCTCGGCGAGGTAGATCTTGGGGAAATAATTTTTGTGTCGTATGTTTTTTAAAAGGATGCTATTCTATATTTTTCTTTATTATTCTATGCACCTTGGTATGGTTTATATTCAGCTCACGCGCAGTACACCTGGTACTAGTGTGCGGATTTGCTGAAACAGTCTCTCTTACTTGATTCACTATTCCTTCTTCGCGTTGGCGTACGTTTCGTGAACGTGTTGACTCGTGAAGAGTGCCGTTCAGACAAAGTCGACGAAATAAAACACCAAAAAATGAATGTGTTGGCTGCCGCTTATCTGGATAACGATTAGCGTACAGAGCTGCCGCCCTCCTTTCATTTGTATGGCATTCGCCATAAATTAGCAACATTTGTGCTAATTCTTCGTTAGTGTAACGAGGACGCGGCATTGTTGGTTGCACTATTGACGTCAATTTTCGCTAACATCAACTAGGCATACCGATAGTCTTTTGTCAGATACGCATTTATTTCAACGCGAAAAGAGAAAAACGTGGAGCACAGAGGCTGACAAAGACAATGTAGTATGGCATTCTTTCATTTTGACATTATTTCAAAAGACACACAACGCAAAAGGTAACATTTAGTATCAATGTTTGGATGGGGATTGTGGACAATCAAATTATTGGGCCACATTTTTTTTCCTCAAAATGTGAATGTTACGGCAGAAGTATATTCACAATTTCTGGAAGAAACACTGCTAAATTTATTAAAGATGTCCAACTGAATATCCCGCCAGACCAAATTATCTTCCAGCAAGATGGCCATCCAGCTCACACTTCCATTTTTGCTTGTGGTGTTTTAAATCAGCGATTTGCACACAGATGAATAGGCATCCACAGATTTCCACGAGTGGCTACCGCGATCACCTGATCTCACACCCATGGATTTTTTTGCATGGGGCTACATATGAGATCAGGTGTATCAGACACTACCACGCAATTGAGAAGAATTAATTGAAAAAATTAGAGCAGGAAGTCGTAACATTACACCTGCCATTTTAGATACAGTGCGACAAAGTTTTATGCGAAGGGTCGCATTGTGTTTAGAAGAGTCTGGCGGATATTTCAAACATTTCTTATAAAAATAAATAATTTTCAATAAATAATTTTTATACAAATATAAAGTTTTCGATTGAAATACTTTCTTATACGCTTAATATTTGTATTTTGCATCTTCGAAATAAACAATGTCATCTTCTGTCTACATCAATTAACGTTGGTGATTAATACTCTTAAAACATTCCAAACTTTCGAGATCAAGATCTGAATTAGTTTTGCTAGCGATTTTTTATAACGGATATATTGTTCTATTTCGAAAATGTCGGTCGTATCATTCATCGGCCGTCGTCGAATAAATTACGATTACTATGCTGCGTTTCAGATTGACTCAACTTTTTCAGAAACTGATTCCAGAGTGCAATACAGTACGGAGTTGCAGTCAACATGTCTTTTCTTTTTCATTTCTTCTGAATCTAAAAATTCTATCGAAATTTACAACGCTAACACGCGCGAAAAGTAAAACGGTAAAGAAAGAAATTTTATTGTATCATATTTGTTTCTTTTAACGTGTTAACTTTCTAAAATTTAATTTTTCATCTTTAATGTGTTGTAGCTTCTCTAATAATAATCGCAACGATTATTCAAGTCCGTCATAATTTAAACACTGTAAATTCAAAATTAGTAAAAATGCGCACGATTAACTCGATCAATAAGTTATGATGATATTGTTACGTCTGGTCACTAGACGTGTAGAGAATTCTGTAATATCGACTATTAGCGCGAAATTTGAAATGCCTTCTTATTTTTAGTCACCCTGCATTCATCGGGTTTACTAAGGATACAGGAGGTAATGATCTATCGTGTGAAAGGAAACGAATAAAATAAAATAAAAAATAGATTATGTCAACTCACCTAATTGTAATTAGTAGCAAAGCCTTATAAGTACAACTGAATAATGCAGATATTATAAACTGCACGATACAACTTAATAATGCAGATATTATAAACTGCACGTTACAACTTAATAATGTAGATATTATACACTGCTAAATATGAACTGGATAATTCAGTGATTTCAACTGGACAATGCAGAGAAATAGTATATAGAATTCAATCTGACTTAACAGTGAGACTGATGGAAGACAACTGTTGCGCGAGCGATGATGTACGTTGGTCCTCTTGTGGTGGGGAGTAGGCCCTCGAGAGTATCGCATAGATTTTTAATCGTCACATCGGCTTCTTGATACGTTGGAATATCGTTTGGCTGGAAGTTGATATGCAGCTCGTTTTTGTTTATAGTAGATAGCCGGCGGATAAGGTGGGTGTCTGGTAACCTTTTTGGACGAAGCCGACTTGCTTTCGTTGTTGCCTCTTAATCTCCCGTGAAATTATTTCGTCAGCCTTTGCTTATGTTATTCTTATCCCTTCACTTATTTGTTCAATGCATTGTTCAATTACGCAGTATTCTTATGATTAATATTCTTATAACTAATATTCTTATAACTAATATTCTTATAACTAATAATATAATTAATACTTATAATTATAACTTCAATCTTGCTCTTTAGATGAATTTTAGATGGACTTGTACAGATCTCTTTAATAATGTTCTGTTTTTTGAATTTTATCATTGTCGGGACATCACAGTATATGCTGTCATTACCCATTGAACCGCTCCTATCCCTGCAAAGTCTGCCGCGCAACCCGTCGTACTGTCCAATATGTATATGCAACACCCTGTACATACACAGCCACGCACATTCACATACATAGTCTGGCTTCCACTTTCCATAAGGTTTGTGCGGGGTCCTTTACATGAGTACTATTTTTTCTTATCAGAACTTTCTTTTTTCTCTGAATTAAATTTATTTTCTCGATAAAAATTCATTTTTTTGGAAAAACTATTACTTTGAAAATGTGGTATAACAGAGCTACAGGCAAAGATCCACTTTAAAAGAATCTAGCGCGCTAGTGGCACCTCATAGGTGGCGTGGAAGGCCACTATTAATTATTACTAATTAACTATTAATAAATCTTTCTTTCCAGTTGAAAGAGGTAAATGCCAAGTAGCATGCGTGACTAAACGGGTAAGACAAGTGGCTAGAAGATATCGTGTTTGAAAATTGCTTTTTGCAACTTTTTTTGCATCAGTTTCTAACAGTAATCAATCAAATTATTAAATAATGTTTTCGACAAAAAAGTATTATTTTATATTTATTAATAATCTTGGTATATGTAAAACTTGCATTTTGTTGTAAAATTGTAAAATTATTTTTTTATTGGCAAGTCATGGCAAATCAATATTTTTTTCTACAGTTATTAATTTAACATATACGAATATTTTTAATAAATATAAAGTATTTTTTAGCAAAAAAAATTATTTAATTACTTCATTGTGCATTAGATTGTGCGTTAAAAAGAAATGCGGAAAAAAGAAACAAAAAGTTGCAAGACGCAGGTTTCGAATACGGAATCTTTAATATTCAAGTGACTCGCATTACTCGATTAAAAACACTTGGCTTCTTAGCAGTGCCGGTTTTAGAATCAGTTCGTCCCTAGGCAAAATTTCGGTGAACTGTATTTTTTAATTTAAGGTGGGAAGGTATCATTTAAGTGAAAATCATATTAAAATTTTTAAATTAATTTTTTTTTAAACACAAATAATACATATAATGGAATTTATTAATTATTATTAATTAATTTTTTTTATTATTATCGAGCATTTCTAATAAATCTGCTATCATTAATTTTTTTTATTTTGCAAATGCTAGTATATTATTTCTTTCGTGTACTCTGTTGTGTTTGTTTAACCTTAACTTGTTATCTCGCGTATGCAGCTCTTCGCCCTGCTCTTCTACCGTTAGGTTGAGCTCATCGAGCCCGCTGCCGAATCAGACTTTTGGTGCCGGGAGAATTTAAATTAATTTTATTCACTTCGTAAACAAACAAGAGCAAAGAAATAAAATATGAAAAAAAAAAATATAAATCAAAATTAATAAAATAATATTAATTCTTTGGAACGTTTCTTTGGTATTAGTAAAAAAAAATATTGCAACAAAACAAAATAAAAAAATTAAAAATCGTGTTTGCGCGATTTTAAAGATGCAAAATCTTTAATTATATCGTCAAATGAAATAGACGTGACCAAGTCATTATTAAAATTTAATAAAGGCAACGCACCAAGCCTTTCTTCGCCAAGCGAATTTCTGAGAGCAGTCTTAATACGTTTTAAAAGAAAAATCGATATTTCGGCACTGCAGCTTGTTACCGCAATGCTCAAAAAAATTCTAAGGGCAAGGTCAATATTTGGAAACGTGGAAATTATTCCTTTTTTGCACATATACTGCAATGTACTTGCGATGGAAGTTAACGGAATATCATGTGATAAAAATTCTTTAAAATGCGAACATTCAGTTGGAAAATCGTCCTCAATATTCGAATTATAAATTGATTGCAGATGTTTAGCTTTTTGTTGTACTTCTTCATGACTTAAATTTTTCAGTTTTTTTAAAAGTCCAAACCTCTTTTCAATTTCCCTGTAGGCTCCAAGTCGATGGTTCAGTTCTTGCACCAATTGGTCTAAAATTACATTGAATGTGTTAACTCTCATATCAGTCTTTGCGTTTAAGTTTGTCTCGGTATCGGTATCGACGGTATTCTTTTTTTTGTCAAACTAAAGCTTTCTTTTTCTGCTTCTTTTTTTACTTTACTTGTAATCAGTGCTTTCGAAAGAATTTTCCCCTTTTCCTCGTAATCATCAAAATTTTCTCTTAGAACTTTTCTATAAAAGTTTTTAGACCTTCAAGTAATTTTTCTACTATTTTCAAATCTATATCTACAATTTGTAGAATTTTGCTAGTTTTGTCAAACCTATTTATTATTTTGTCCCAACAGTCATGAAACCTATTTCCAAACTTCTTTACTAAGCTATCTGCTTTGACTCTCGTCGTGTTTTTCAGTTTGATCAGTTGCAATTTCTTCCAGCGTATTTCGAAAATTTGAACAATTTTTTCTACGAGCTTTGCATGCACTTGCTCGTGCTGACCATCTTGTCACAGATAATCCTTTGGGCAAAACTTTACTACCACCACTTTCCTCGATTTTCTTTTTGAGTTTATCCCATCTTCCAGTTAAATTAGATAGAAACACATATATCTGTTCAAGAAACATGAAATATAATGTTGCATTTAAGCAACATTTTGTTGCTGAAACCCCTACCAAGTTTAGTGAATGTGCAGCGCAAGGAATATATAAAGCCAAATCGTTTCGCTTTTTAATTCTAGCCTGTAAGCCTGAATAAATTCCGAACATATTTCTTGCATTATCATAAGATTGTCCTCTGCAGTTAGAAATATTTATGTTCAATTCTTCAAACAAATCAAATATTTCTTTTTCCATATCCTCAGCTTTATGACCTGCATTAGCAATAAATTTGATAAATCTTTTTACGGGAGTACCATTCGGAAGAACGTGACAAATAACCCCCGTCAGTTGGTCAACATGAGTGATATCCGCTGTAGAATCAATTATTACTGAATAATATTTGGCAACTCTAATTTGGTCAAGAATACTTTCCAATATCTTTTTTGTCATTAGATGCACAACTTCATTGCATATGTCTTTCGATAAATAAGAAAATCAAGTTACCCTTCCTTTATTGCCGTATCGTATAATATGTTCGCTTAGAAATGGATCATATACTGCCAATAATTCAAGGATCCCTAAATAGTTTCCATTGTTTTGAGACCCAAAAACTTCATGACTTCCTCGAAAAGCTAGGCCACGGGTAGCGAGAAATTTGATTACGTCAACAACTCGGTGAAGAATTGATTTCCAGTATTCACATTGACTTGAATATTGCTGATGTAGTGCTGTATCAATTTTATCAAGAACAGTGCTTCTTGAAATAAAATTTTTCACATTGGTATGATGTTCAATGGAACGTTCATGTTCACTCACCCTAAATGGATTTTTCCAGACATTGAAACCACTTGTGAAAGTATTTGTTGTTTTTGAAGGTAATAAGCAAGGTATGCAATAAATCATTCCGTTAGAGTTTCAATAAATAATCCATTCTCGTTTTATTTCAGTACTGCTGATGTGAGTCTTATATAATATATTTCTTGTAATGTATCGACTAGTTTTTTCATATGTACGCTTGGAAATATTTACGTTTAATTCATGAAAATTTTGCGGCGGTAGCAAATTTCTAATAATTACATCTATATTAGAATCAGATGTTGGGTCCCACTTACTTGGATCAGAGTCAAATATTTTATTATTGAGATTAGAATTGGCATTGTCCTCTTTTGTACATTCTTCATTTACTAGACTTATTTCTAGAGAATTGATTTATACTTTAACTTCAGTTTTAACTACAACGTTATTGCAATCTTCATTAGACATACTCTGCTGTATCTCTGCCTCTGTAAGCTGAGTAGTGTTATCTATATTAACATTAATACCGTCACTAGAGGGCGAGGGGAAAGTCGACGAAACTGATTGAAAAAATGTGCATAATCTTGGAATTTTTTTTAAAGTTGCTGCTGCTTTTCGTCCTTTTCTTTTTCGAGTTTTTGGTGCAGTGCTCTACTTGGTTTTTTGTACATTTTTGTATTATGCAAATTATTTTCGTGGCAAACCCAATATAACCCTAAAATTCGAAGAAAGCACGCAACTAATTAGCAACTAATTATTTTATTTAAAACACTAATAAACTCTTTACGTTTAGTTAAATATTTGTAATTAAATTTGGAAATTATTTTTACTTTACTTGTCACTTTCAACATGTTTTTTCGACGGTTTTTGTAAAAACTATTTCATCAATTCCCACATAAAGAAAACTTGTTTCATTTTGCATTTTGTTTAAATCGTTCATTGTTTTTAGCGACGGATGGGCGCTCCCTTGTCTCGTAGCGCTCCTAGGCAATTGCCTATAATGCCTAGTGGTAAAACCGGCACTGCTTCTTAGCATTTATCGTACGTAGCATTTATCGCGCGCTGGTGCGACATAATAATAACATATAATAATTGTAGAAAAAAATACTGATTTGCTATGAAAAAAATACTGATTTCTATTGTCAATAGAAAAATAAAAAATAATTTTACAATTTTGCAACAAAATGCAGGAACGACACAAAGTATAGTATACTACGCACACAGACGCGTGACGTGCGATTCTCGCTTATGTAGTGCCCGCATGATGGGCCGTTCCCCTCATGTTGCTCTGTTGCAAGATGCTCGATCTTGCAGCACTGTTCTGTTTTCTTCTCTTCTCGAAGCTGCTCAAGTTCCTGTAGGATCGCGCACAGAGTTTTCGACTCAGTTATCACTATCAGAGTCTGGGAGCGTGTTCTCTTCGACGAATGAACTATGACCATCGTTTGACTGTACTATCCAATCTTATCCCGGCTGAGCCCCCAAAATGTTACTCTCGCAGGTGTCACTTGCGAAAGCGCGCACGCGAAAAATAAGCACACAGGTTTTTAACCAGTTCAGTGGTAGACTTTTCCGAAAGATTTGTGCCAAAAGTGGTAAGAGTCAAAAGTTAAAATATCGAAAAACGGTGAAACATGGGTTCAAAGTTTTCGAAAAAGTAACTTTTCGGAATGGGTATGGATCCTCCTCACGCCCTGCGGGGCGAAGGGGGGGGGGGGACAGAATAAGGGTGGAAAATGTTAAATGGCACTATGGGTCAAGTGGGGACTCATTTAAAAAAGCGTTTCAAGACGAGAACAATGATTTTTGAAAATGTTTACTACGATCTTCCAGTCAAAAGTGGAGGTGGATCAAAAAAGGGGGGTGGATTTCCGAAAAGCTATCACCTCCAATTTGGCTTATATTCAGCCAAAATATTTATTTTATCTAGTAAATAATATTCCCAAATGGATTTTTGGCGCAAATTCCCCCTCCGCCCGCCAGCCCCCCTCAAAAGTTCGAAGGTAAAACTGTTTTTGTTAATTATTTCAGAAAGTATTCATTGTACGGAAAAAGTTGTCAAACAAAAAATAAAGCTCATAAAAAGCTCTACAAATAAGATCTTATACATATTTTACTTAACTTCAATATTTTAGTCGTTTTAACAATTAACAGTCGCCATATTAGATCCGCCATTTTGAATTTTGCAATTTTGACATCAGATTCGAATTCAGCAGTCCAAAAAACCTTAGAATATCAAGTTTTATGCAAATCTGTTAAAAATTATTGGAGTTATTTAAAAATGTACATATATGATACATTATCACGTTTGGCACTTTTTTTTGTACATATATGATACATTACCACTCAACTGGTTAAGAAACTCTGCTTTAATTGATACAACACCGGAACACAGAACTATAATAAATATCAGTAAAAGTAAGTGAACACTCGTGTCACGTTCTCCTGACGCTAAGGATCAGGTACAACTCTCTCCTGTCACCTTGCTTATCGGTAACTAGGCAACGCTCTTCAATCCACTTGCGGCTCATGCAACACGATTTCACGAACAAGCGCATCTCCGGGCAACGATTTAGCGGTGCGGGCATAACAATATTTACAGTCTCTTTTTATTGCTATATTAAGGTTACTTTTTGACTCCTTCTCGTATACCATATTCGGAAAGTTGAAGTATATCGTATATCGAAACATTTCTATGTTTACATTTTTATTGTTGGGTGACTAAACTGTAAGATAAAAATAATAGATTAAAATAAATCAGAAACAAAATTGGGTTTTGATACATTCATAAATTAAAAATTGAAATTAATAATTTAAGGTAAAATTGTTAAATAGGGGATCACTTGTCAATAATCTTGATCTCTTGATGTTATCAAGCTCCTCAGTCTGTTCGAGCAGCAAAGTCTGTTCGAACAGATTTATCCAAACAATTTTTTGTCAGCAGAAAGCCTACAGATTGTATATAAAACCTGTTACATTAGATGATGATAGCAGAATGTCAGCAGAAATGTTACAAAACCTGCTGATATAATTTGACAGCAGATTAGTAGCAGAAACCGAGCAGGATTTGCTCGGAATTATCACAGTAGATTGGCGGTAGAAACCAAGTCCTGCTCGATTTCTGCCGACAATTTGCTGTCAGCTTATGTTGACAGGTTCTGCCGGCAAAACACAAGCTTAATGCGGACGCAGTTGATGCCAATCTGCCGCAATATGCCAATTCTGCTTGAATCTGCTCACAAACGGCAGGCTGCTAACATTTTGCTGACTGGCTAAAATTTTTAGAACATTACCCAGAGTAATGTTTTAAAAAGTTTTAGCCGTCGATTATTGTGTTTATTAAAAAATTATTTACAAAAGAAATTTACTGAATGGAACGTAATTTTCTGATACCATGTTTATTTAATAAAATGTATTCTTAGCAAATTGATTTATTTCAACATGATAAAGTGAATGCGTGGCCGGGGGACAGACCCTATTTCTTTTTGTTGGGATATATTAAGGATATGTTATTTACTATTATGTCAACAAATTCAGCCAACATGAAGGACTACTCTGTAAGTAAGTTGGGCAATATTTTAAATCAACAAAAAACTTGAAGTTACCCCGAACATGAGAGGAAAGGGGACTCACGATAATCAAGTACTCCAATGGATTAACATTTAAAATTAACATCTAAGATTTTGAAATTTTAAAGTTAAATAACTCAAAAAATAAGCGATCTATGAAACAATTTTTTCAGACAAAAAGTTTTTTTTTTTTGTCCAAGAAACTGCAAAAGCTATAAAAAATACAGGTTCCCATTTAAAAAAATGAAGACCTTGAAATAATCTCATGATCTTCATCCAAAATCAAATCAAGATTATCATCATATGTCCTTCACAAAACCAAGTAACTTTTATTAGAAACGTTTTCTATAAAATGGCTTCTTTTTGAAATATTTAATTGTTAAGATTAAAATAAATCACCCTGTATATTAGGTAACCAAAAAAGTTTTTTCTGTTTTTCCATAGTCATATTTCTCGAAATTGTTTAAAAACTGATGTAAATATATATAATCTGGTTACATCATTTACATTGAATAAAATTGCAGGTTTTTTTCGAATAGAAACGGCACGTTAATTTCGAATTTGTCTCGATTGCTACTTTTAATTTGTTATTATTCAGAGCTGTCGATCTCTTTGATCGAGAAGCATTTTTTAGAGATTTATCTCCTGCAAATTTTTGAAAATGCCGAACGGTTCTTTCCTTTATTGCATCTTTTTCAAATGCAGTCGAAATTTTTCGGCAAGCTTCTGACACTCTAGATCCAAATTTAAACTTGTACAATAAATAAACACGAATCATGCTCATGCAAATAGACATTTTAAAGCGTTAAAATATTTATTTAATTTGAACTTTACAACTTTAAATGCAGTAATTGAATAAAATGTGGTATGTATTTTACAGTGAAAAAAATGCACAACTAGTCATGATTGACTATAAACAATTCTGACTAACAAGAAACGGCAAAAGTTTTTTTTTTGGTTACCTAATAAATAAATATGCCGAGGGAAAAGGTATAGAATGGATGAACAAAGTGCTAGAAAGAAGAAAGTGAAAGAAATAAAAGAAAGACAATATAGAGCAATACCGAAAGTATAAAATGAAAGAGATATATTATATATTATTTTTTTAATAAAAGGGCATTAGGTAAATAATATAAATGCGCATGAATCGCTTGTATTCAGGGAACGAATAAAGGAACCAATATTTTAAATTAAAAAAAAAAAAAATAAATAAATATGCTAAGGGTACGTTTTATTAAATGTACATAGTATCAAAAAATTATGTTCTATTCAATAAACTTTTTTGTTAATATCTTTTTAATAAATAATAGCCGACGGCTAAAATCTTTTTTTTGTTACTCACAATCAGGACTATGATAATACCCACACGGAACAAAAAGCTTTAATGGATATCCACTAGATGTCCATCATGGAGATTCGAAACCTCTATTAGATGTCTAATATTGAATAGAACATAATTTTTTGATACTATGTACATTTAATAAACTTTTTTGTTAATATCTTTTTAATAAATAATAGCCGACGGCTAAAATCTTTTTTTTGTTACTCACAATCAGGACTATGATAATACCCACACGGAAGAAAAAGCTTTAATGGATATCCGCTAGATGTTATCATGGAGATTCGAAACCTCTATTAGATGTCTATGTAATCTCCTATAGATGTCTACTAGACATCCACAGTTCCGCATTACATACCTCCATTCGACATCTATTAAATATATTCATAGATATCATATGGAGCAATCATAGATGTTCCACAGATATTTCATAGAGCTTTGATGGATTGTAGTTTCAATTCGTCATTAATAAAATTATTTGGAAGTAAAGACACAAATATGATTGCGAGATAGTCTTGTTTATATAGGTGTTAACAGAATGTCACCATGTTCTCGACTGTCTCACAGTCGTGACATTCTGTTAACACCTACATAAACAAGACTATCTCGCAATCACATTTGTGACTTTACTTCCAAATAATTTTATTAATGACGAATTGAAACCACAATCTTTCTACTAAATAGATTTGTAACGTTAGCACTAAAGATGGCTGAATGATCAGCCGAAACGTTTGACATCGACGATGCCCTAACAATATTCATTACTATGGATACTGATACTTCTATCAAACATCGATAACAGATGTCTAATAGACATTTATGGTGGATTTATATCGTCATTTATCATGGAAATAATATGGATTTCTAATAGAAACCTATCCAATATCTATCGTAGAGATAGATGTAGTATGGAGTTATGGAGATTATATGGACGTCCATTGGATATTATGTTCCGTGTGGGTATATATCAAAGTCATTGGTTTTCTATTCGATAGTTTTACTTAATTTAAAACTAAACTTAAAATTTAATAAATTTAATCGAAACTAATGATAAATTATAATTAAAATAAAGAACTAGTAAAGTTAATAATTAAATATTAAAATTAAATAATAATATAGGATATCACACGAATAGTTGATACATTTTAATTTTTAATTACAACTTTATTTTACACCGAATAAGATTGAAATTTTAGGTATAAAATGTGATATCCTTCCAAATTTATTTCACAGTATTACATGTTCGATATGGCCTCTATTGACCCAAATAACCTCTTCAAGGCGAATGCACATGTTTGTGATGACTCTTTTCTTGCAACTTATATTTCAGGGTTTCGGACACAAATGTCAATACAGTATAGGTACAATAGCATTATGGTCACAAAAAGATAATATCGAGAGTATTTCCGTTGGTTATAAGATGATATTGCGGACAAGTGCAAGGGAATCATATTACAAGTAAGATTGTTATTTAAAGAAAAATATATCTGTGAACTTAATTCATTCAGATTCTCATACATATACGATTTGATTTATTTATTTAAAAATTTTGTAAGAACCTAATTAAGCAAGAACAGAAATGATGCTGAAAAGATATATTGTACTATTTTTTGTCCCTACATATCAAAATTTAAAACATTGACATAAATTATTTTTTTTAGAATATATATTCCGTCAGGAATATGGAACTTCCGTTTATCAGTCTGGAATTGCACTTTTGTGTTACACAACTTGTACGATATTCGCAAGCCTTGTATCGAAGCTATATCTTTAAAAGGACGTATTTTACCAATATTTAACTATTCTCATCCCATGGAATTCAAAAATCTGACCACAAATGCTAGTTACACTTTCACAGAATTTTCTCCTTATGAAGATAGCTATTACTATTTATTGATTGTCTCAAGCAGCGTTATAGAATTTAACGTCAAGGTTCAAGTTTCAGGTAATTTCCAAGAAATTTTATTTATTTTTAATCTTAATCTATATATTAATCTATATCTAAAAAAATAAATATCAGGTTGGCAAGAAAATCATGTCGTTTTTTTTCTATGTAAATAAAAGGTGATTTTTTCATACAAAGCAAAAACTATTCAGTGATATATTGTCCGTTTAATTCAATGACTTTTAGCCATCTTTCTATTAGCTTTATGATTCCGGCCTCATAAAACTTCTGGTCCTTATCGGCGAAAAATTGATCTACATTTCAAGCTTTCTTTAAAAAAAGAAATCGTTATTCAATAAAGAATTATTTGTTTGGCATCGAGTTAAAGATGGAAAAGAGCATTTCCGTCATATTTTACTTTTATTTCCAAAAAGGAAAAAACGCTGTGCAAGCCCGTCAAAAGTTATGTACTGTGTATGGTGAACAAGCCTTGACAAAACGCCAGTGTCAGCGTTAGTTTGCTCGCTTTCGTTCAGGAGATTTTTCTGTAAAAGATGCACCACGATCAGGCCAATTGAGATCGATGACGACAAAATAAAAACTTTAATTGAATCCAACCGTCATTATACGACATGGGAGATCGCTGAAAAGCTGAATGTATCACATACAAGCATTGAAAACCATTTAAAACAGCTTGGATATATCAACAAACTCGATATTTGGATTCCACA
Source organism: Linepithema humile (assembly GCF_040581485.1). NCBI lineage: Eukaryota > Metazoa > Arthropoda > Insecta > Hymenoptera > Formicidae > Linepithema > Linepithema humile. Next base: position 14,115,508 of record NC_090130.1, on the reverse strand, counting down.
TGAGCTCAAAGAAATTCATCTCACCAAACGCATCAATATCAGCGATTCCCTTCTTAAATGTGAGCAAAACGATCCGTTTTTGAAACGAATGTTAACTGGGGATAAAAAATGGATTGTTTACGACTATGTGAAACGAAAAAAATCGTAGAGCAAGCGTAATGAGTCGCCACAAAGCACCTCTAAAGCAGACATTCATCAAAGGAAGATTTTGCTATCTGTTTGGTGGAATTATAAGGGTATCGGGTTTTTCAAGCTCCTTAAACGTAACCAAACGATTAATTCGGAATTGTATTGTCGTCAATTGGATAAATTACACGAAGCAATCAAACAGAAGCGCCCAGAACTGATGAACCGTAAAGGTGTTGTTTTTCAACACGACAATGCTAGATCACATACATCTTTAGTCACTCGCCAGAAATTGTTGCAGCTTGGATGGGATGTGTTATCTCCCATATTCCCCTGATCTGGCACCATCAGACTATCACTTATTTCGTTCCTTACAAAATTCTTTGAACGGAAAAAAATTTGATTCTGATGAGGCTGTTAAACGGTACGGCTGTTTTAAATGGTTTTCAATGCTTGTATGTGATACATTTAGCTTTTTAGCGATCTCCCATGTCGTATAATGACGGTTGGATTCAATTAAAGTTTTTATTTTGTCGTCATTGATCTCAATTGGCCGGCCTGATCGTGGTGCATCTTTTACAGAAAAATCTTCTGAACGAAAGCGAGAGAACCAACGATGACACTGGCGACGACACTGGGATGACACTTTGTCAAGGCTTGTTCACCATATACAGTACATAACTTTTGACGGGCTTGCACAGCGTTTTTTCCTTTTTGGAAATAAAAGTAAAATATGACGGAAATGCTCTTTTCGATTTTCCATCTTTAACTCGATGCCAAACAAATAATTCTTTATTAAATGACGATTTTTTTTTTAAAAAAAAGCTTGAAATGTCAGCTGTCAAATGGTATAAAGATTATAGGGTTTGGAGTGAAGTTAATTGAGTTTAATGACCAATACACTCATCTATCGGTGAAAAACGACATGACTTTCTTGCCAACCTGATAAATAAATACAAAATACAAATATGCAAATTATTGAAATAATAATTCCACAATTTTCATCAATTTGATACACGTAAAATTCTCGGAATTGAATGCAAATACAAAAAAAATTTTAGATAAAGATTGTAAACCTTTAAAGACAAAAATAGGTATCAGTTTAATTTTGGATTGGCTTCTGAAATGTTAAAACTATTCTGAATTTTTTAAGTAGAAATCCTTAAGGGGGTATTCTCGCTTTTGGTACCATTTTAGACGCCTTTTTTAGGAATTTTTTTTGGAAAAAGTATAAAAGTTATAATTTTGTAACTTGGTACATTTATTCTTCTATATTTGTATGTTCTTTACAAATTTTTATAAATATAAAAAAGTTTTTTAAAAGTTATGGGCGTGTCCATATAGACGTGTCAAAAAAACATCGGCTTATGGTCGCCACAATTTAAGGCACAAAAATTATCTGAAACAAAAAATTTAAAAAGATTCTTAATCTATTGTTACGTCCTGATAGAAGAATTTTCTTGGACTCGGCGATCAATATAGGCGGGCCTGATCGCACGAGCCGAACGGCTTATTAGAACTAGCGACGGGTCAGCGACTGGAAGAGTTGTTTTACTCCGTCGACAAGTCAACCGCTCGTTGGTTCCCTTTTGGGTTAAGGAATCGAATCCCTTTTACCCGGGACGGAACCTTTGCGCAAAATTCGAAAGGGAAGTGAGGAACAAACGAGGAGGGTCTAATTAAATAAATAAAAGCAGAATTTTAATTAATAATAGCTAAAAATTTAATCATAATCTTTGGTTTGAGTACAAGTAAAGCTTAACATTTAATCTTAACTTTGATTTGAGTACAAGTGATGCTTAACTTTTAATCTTAACTTTGGTTTGAGTACAAGTGAAGCTTAACATTTAATTATAACTAATGTAATATATATATATGGGGCATTCTTTCTCAACTTTACACCCATGCTGCCCATTTTCTATTTGATCCAAAAATTTTTGAAAAAATCTTAAAATTTACAGAAAAATGTAAGCTTTCCAATGGCGCGTAGCAAAATTATCAAATTCAATTGGATCATACTTAAAATTTCAGAAAACCGAAAAAAAATAATAAAAATGGTAATTATTCAAGTGTAGCAATTATTCATTCGACGTTTTTCTCTTCCAATTAACACTTTCGAGTACTCTGTTTATCTGTGCACTGTCACATGAGTCTAAACTAAAATGACGGATCCAATATAGCCGCCAAAAATTTAAAAAATTTAAGAAATTAACTGATTTTTATAAAACTTGATATCAAGGGGTTTTTCGGGTTACTGTATACGAGTCTAAAGTTATCTTTCGAAAATACAAAATGGCGGATCCAATATGGCCACCAAAACATTTTGAAAATTTTTAGAAATTAACGAATTTTTATAATACTTGGTATCAGGGACTTTTTCGGGTTGCTAATAACGAATCTGAAGTCGCATTTCGAAAATTCAAAATGGCGGATCTAATATGGCAACTAAAAATTTAAAAAATTTTTAAAAATAAGGGAGTTTTATAAAATTTGAACAGAGAGTTTTACGGCCAGCTAAATACAAATCTTAAGTCGGATTTCGTAAACTGAAAATGTCGAATCTAATATAAAGACCAAAAATATTGAAAATTTAGGAAATTGACAGATTTTTATACCATAAAACTTGATACTAGAGATACCTCTGATTCTGATGTCGCCTGAGCTCTTACCCCCTACTTTTTGAAATCTTGATATAAAAAAGTCGAACTATTACCAGCATTGGAATATCTCTTAATCACCATTTCTTTGTTGATTGGGACGAAACAGTGATTTCTCAGAATCTCTGGAACTGGTGGAGCTACATCAAATCGTTTTTTCAAAAATCTTTTTGTTTTTTTGTGCTCTTTGTCATTATATGACAGTATACTAATACTTTTAGAATTTTTTTGAGCCCAGTCAACAAGTTTCTTGAATGAAAGAATGGCATTGTTCGGTTTACTAAGGAGGCTAGCTCGCATAGCTTCCCTTTTGAACACAGCACCTACACCGTCTGAAGCACCTTTACCATGTGCAGTGGCATGATAGTTCTATTCCGCTGCAACACCAAAATTCTCTTCGTGATGCATTAGATTCATCATCTGATATTTATTTTTAAAATGCTGTTTTGCCCCATCGCTAAAGTAGATTACTCTTCTTAGCTCAGGAATTATTATTTTCAATTCAGGAATCAGCATCTTTTGTACAGTATATACAGCAGCTGTGTCATGAAGTGTACTATCCGACAAAAAAATAAAACTTTTGTGTTCAAGTTCTAACTCTTTTTTATAGTAACACACGACAGGAAAGACAGTACATTGTGAATTATTAAAATGGAACGCCTGCGATGCATCTTGCACAACATACTTGTAATTCTCAGAAAAATCTAATACTGCAAGAACTTCACCTTTTTTTAAATTCTTTTTTCTTTCCTGATAGAATCGAGATTGTTTTTTTGCAATGAAAGAATGAGGTTTTAGAATGATAAATTTGTCACAAAATTCATCGACAAATTCCGACGACGGAAGAATTTGCGTCTGAAAAGTTGATCTGTCAGTTGTTGTCCAGACACTGAACTGTATGTGGTGAATACCTTTCTCATCTATGAGTTCTTTTAAATGTTTTTTTAGTTCAATAATACCAGGACATTTACTGCATTCACCAATATAACAATTTTCATTAGGATTTTTGCACACGATTTGGCGTAAGCAATCTTTATAATTATGTAAAATCATATTGGAATCTTTAGTAAGATTATTTAAATTGACAGAGTCAATCATCAATTTGCAATTTTGATGTATCGTACAGACACAGACCGAATGCGTACCATTCGCACCAGCAAGTATACAATGTTTTGGTCGGAGTTGGGCAAATTTACTAAAACTAACATGACAGTCAGGATGGCATTTACTATAAATATCATAAAGACCTCTTAAGTCTGAAAGGAGAAGACGTTTCTGAATCAAATCTCTGCCCTCGTCATTTTTTACTGAAACCATATCTTTCATACCTGGCATGATTCTGCTATTTTCGTCACTATTGTAAAAATCTTTAATTCGTGTAACAGTACTTTCCGGCAATGGTTTACCACTCTTAGCAGTTGTTTCTGCTAAAACGCCCTTAGATGCTTTCAATTCTCTAGCTTTTTTTGCAAAATACCTAGAACAGTTGAATTCTCGAGAAATTTGACTTAGACTCCATGGATCTGGTACTACAGTCAAAATCGTCAATCTCAAAGGATCATTAATTTCAAGAGTGGAAAATTTTTCTTTCAATCCACTCAACATATCTTCCAACTCAATCTCTCTTTGTAATTTTATGTTGCATTTAATTCCACTGAAAGATAATGAAGATGCACCGGAAGATACAGAAATATTCTGTTTAGTATCATGAGTACAATTATCAAACGTTTTATCAAGACTCGAGGAGACGTGCGTATCTTCATTTATGCGAGGATATTTTATTTTCCTACATGCTGCACAAATTTTAGCATTATCTGGAAATTTTGGGAATAATTGTTTAATAACACTCGAAATGCGTCGAAGATCTTTCCCTTCCACATTGTAGGGATTGCAACATCTATCACCGTGTATACTGGACATATTCAAAATCAAATTCTAAGATTCACGATCAAAAATAGTACAGATAATAGAATTTTCTGTAGTATTGTTCTGAGAGCAGTCCTAAAAGAACGGTTAAAAGTAGCTCTGAAAAGAACTGTTCGAAGAAAACCTCAGAGAAACGCTCAAAGCACAAAAAAGCCCAGAACCATGGGAGTCGGATATACAAATCCAAATATTAAAGTGTTTAGAAATTTACGGAATCACAATGAAACGTTTTTTTAATGTTAAAATGTTGTAATGAATGGCGATAATATCGCGGTAAAGAAACTCTCTCGAATGTGTACAAAATGGATTTCACGATCTGATTTTATAAAACTTTTTTGACTAGGCTCAGAAAAAAAAATAATGATCTAATTGAATTTGATAATTTTGCCACGCTCCCATGGAGGACTTGAATTTTGTTATAAATTTTAATAGTTTTTCGATAATCTTTAGACCAAATAGGTCGATAAATACGAATTTAATGATGAAATTTTAAAATCTGCGTCCCAAATATACTCCTGATACCAAGTTTTATAAAAATTCGTTAACTTCTTAAATTTTCCAATATTTTTGGTGATCGTATTAGATCCGTCATTTTGAATTTTCAAAATCCGATTTGAGATTTGTATTCAGCATACAGAAAAACTCTTTGGTATTAAGTTTTACAAAAATCCGTTAATTTCTTAAATTTTTTAAATTTTTAGCGGCCATATTGGATCCGTCATTTTAGTTTAGACTTATGTGACAGTGCACAGATAAACAGAGTACTCGAAAGTGTTAATTGGAAGAGAAAAACGTCGAATGAATAATCGCTACACTTGAATAATTACCGTTTTTATTATTTTTTTCGGTTTTCTGAAATTTTAAGTTTGATCCAATTGAATTTGATAATTTTGCCACGCGCCATTGGAAAGCTTACATTTTTCTGTAAATTTTAAGATTTTTTCAAAAATTTTTAGATCAAATAGAAAATGGGCAGCATGGGTGTAAAGTTGAGAAAGAATGCCCCATATATATGTATTTATATATATGGCGTGTGTGTTGCGACGTCCTAGCCTCGGAATCACGCCAGATCCGAGGGAGCACGCCCAATGGAAATTGGTAACCGCGGTACTCCACGATCTTCGGGAGTTAGGTAACTTACGCGGTGTCGGCAGTAAATGCACGACTCGGTAACTCGCGGTATCGGTATCCGGAAATGGGCGCCAGGTGCGTATAATCGCACCACGGTAACGGTAACTTCAATAATTCTTTTAATATGTCCGGCCGCTCCCCGCTCAGTATATGGCAGAGGGGCGTAGTTCTTTTGATTTCTATTGGAGATTCTGGAGAGGAGATGTCGTCAGAAAAACACCACGTTTAACAATAAAAGTTAATAACACTTATTATTATAGAATCGTGAATTAACAGAGTTGAACAAGCTTTAGAATCTCTTTAAGAAAGTCGGTATCACACGCAAATCAAAACATCATATTCGCCAAACAGGCATCACAGAAAACAATACTCAAAAGCGATAACCAAGAACGATACTTCCAAAGACGTTACTCTAGACGGTATCCAAGAACGACACTCGAGAAACGGTACTCGAAGACTACAGTCGAAACGATACTCAAAACGATATTCGGAAACGATACGCAAAACGATACTTAGAATCGGCAATCAAAGCGGCACTCCAAAAGATACTCCGGGAACGATACGCAAAACGGTACGTTAACGCCGTTAACGCCGAAAACGTTACGCACAACGATATTTAAACACGATGATCGGAACGCAAAACGACAATCAGAAGCGGCAATCGGAACGATACGCAAAACATTATTCAGAAAAACGTTACGATGAATGATACGGTAATAGATTTGCTAGACACGCTCCAGTCTCCTCCCAAAACTGCGACCTCCGAGATTCCGCCAAGAAACGACGCTCCAGGACAGGCCCCAAAACGGTAACACCGAAAGACACGGAGACAGAGAGAGTCCTGCCAGAGACGTCCAATTTCTCTAAAGGCGTGAATCCGGAATCTCGCCCAGAGACGACGTTCCAAGGTCAAATCCGTACCAACGGTAATACATGAATTTCGGTAGCCGACAAAAAGGTACTCTCAACGGTAATTTCGATAGAGGCACTCAAGTTTCCGCGACGAGTTGATCGTTACGCCCCAAGGCCGAATTCAAACTCTCGCTGCAAAACGGCACTGCACTCCACGCAAATTCCACGACTCGAATTCTCTATCAACTTTATCAAACGGTATCTTCTCAAGACAATGGTAACATACGGTAACAGGTAACTGATAACTCCGGTAAGACGAAGACAGTAACAATATAATCCGGCAAACGATAACTGATAACTCCGGTAAGACGGAGACGGTAACGATATAAGTGTTTCTCGGACTACGAGCGCTTGGACGGCTCAGCGCCTCGAAGAAAGCTACGGTAACACGGTAACCGGGGCCAGCTAACCTCCGACTCAGAAATTCACGGGAAGCGATATCGGCACTTCTTATTTCGATACTCAAGAATAATCACGGTACTTTAGCGGTAATTGAATGTGTCGGTGACGTCCGCTTTGGCCGGTATTACAAAATTATATCTACCCTGGGTGATGGCCTTACAAAGACGGTACGGCTACGCTCGTCGGGACCCTCCTCTGGAGCTGCTCCCTCCCGATTGCTGGCTCGTCGAACAGTGGTTTCTCTGAGGTTCCCCTGGCCCATGTCGAGTCTCCACGCATTGGTCAGCGCACTCTGTTTATAATTTTTCCTTGAGTCGCCTGTCGATCGTAAACAGCTCCGACCTTGTCAATTGTTTATTCTTCATTTGTTTATCCTTGCCTTCTTGCTCGCCAACGGCCGATACTTCAAAATAAGGGCCTCTGAATTTGCCGTCCTCCGGTTCGATCTGCCCGGCTGGCCAGGCCACGGCTACATCGACCGTCTGTTTGGACTCTCGGTGATGGCGGCAACGTCTTTCGGCATCCGGTTGCACTGCCGTGCTCCCTCTATCTGGACCTTGTCGGGGCTTCCCCGTAACCTCGGTCCTGCAAAGTTGGAGGATCGGTAACTGCTACTATGACAATGTTCAACGCGAGACTCGATACATGACCTTGGTTTCGTATGTTTTCCGGGCTTCCTCTTTACTGTCAAGGTCATCTTTCGAAATCCCACGGCGTTCGCTTCTTCTTGACGTTAGTTACACAAAACGATAAATTGGCCATACACCCTAACGCTAAAATCCTAAGTTTGTCGGTAGATTATAACAATTAAATAAAAACGCAAGACCCGTCGAAGCGGGAGAAATCGCTCCCTCCTCGACCGGAAGGACGCAACTCCAAATTCCGCCCCCTTCGGCCGGGCTAGTGCCCTTGTGACGGGCGCGATGGAAAGCGTCACGTCACAGTGTATTTACAATAGCAAGTGTGTGTGTGTGTGTGTGTGTGTGTGTGCGTGTGTGTGCGTGTGCGTGTGCGTGTGCGTGTGTTTCATTCCTCAGGAGAGAGGACTAAATTTAAGAAGTCAAACCTTGTGAATACAGAGTGAGGAAGATAGGGAGGAGGCTCGATGTATTCGATTGTAGTGGCTTCAGAGTTGACGGAAATATTATCAAAATTTGGATTGTTATCCGGGAACTCCTCCAGTAGAGCTTCTACAGTAGGAGGATAAAAACGGACAGGTGAAGGGAGTCTGTATTTCAGGAGCTCTTCGAGAATCGGAGAGATAAACCTGGGAAGAGAAGGTGGTCGAAGATCGAACACGGGGAAAGGCTGAGGAGGTTCCTGAGGAATGAGTTGTAATGTTGGCGGTGGATCTGTTTGCATGTGTGTGGTTCGTGTTGTACGCGAGATAAAAGGTGACTGAATCTGCCTATTTCTAGTGGGTCTTGCGGAAACCCTCGTCGCGTTGGCCGATTCTCGTGGCATACGCCTCCTTTCCTCTCCTTACCGCGCGCGCGGCAGCCGCTAGAGCCAGTGCCGCCAAGCGTTCAAAGCGGCGCTATCTGATGAATGTTAGATTCTTCTCCCTTGATCATTAAAAGTTAAAAAATGTATTAAAAATATTTTTTATCTAAAATATGGAGAGACAAGAGTGACCAAAAACAACGTGTAAATAAAGATATCCACTCGAGAACGGGCCCGACGATCTCCGGAAACGGGTCGCGCCGAATTTTTAATTTTCACTAATAACGAAAAATTGAAAAGAATGAGGACAGGGCAAATAATAATAATAATAAAATACTGGTGAAAAGGGAGAGGCAGAGAGAACAAAAAATAAAAAAATAAAGAAGGAATGAACTGACTTACTTTTTACGGAGAGAGAAGGATAGTCGTTCCGATTTAAATGTTGAACTTGAGTAGTTTTCAGGTCACTTGTGAAGTGGGCGCCCTGCTGAAAGTTGATGTCGTGTAGGAGACGGACCCTCTTTTGGAGATGCACTACTCGGTCGCGGCTAAGTTTCACTTGACGGCACGATTCGCGACTAGTTTTACTCTCCGATTCGCGGCCCGAACTACTAAAAAAATTGTGAAGGAAGGTGGCAGAAACTGTTATAAAAATGAGTGTGTCGGAGCGACTAAAACACCGGTTTTTATACCCTTTTCTTGGGGTGGATCCATTTGGAAGATTTGAAAAATCTTAGATTTTCGAGGCGGGGGTCGAATAGGAATTAGTTTTAGAAGATTTTTAATGCGGGGGAGGATGGCGTCACTTTCGACTAATAGGGTTAGTATTAGATAATTATTTTACTTGTGATAGAGATAAGAAAGAGGGGCTCTAACGAATAAGAAGTAGCGTCGTTTCGGGTCCATATACGATGGGTGTGGGTTTTTGATGTGGCATAATCCGGTTGGTATTAATTAACATCGGTGAGATGCATCTAGGTGCCTTAAGATCTAGATGGACGTAGACTTTAGACCAGAGCTCGGAATTATTTCATCTTTTCGGCCGATTCTCGTGGCATACGCCTCCTTTCCTCTCCTTACCGCGCGCGCGGCAGCCGCTAGAGCCAGCGCCGCCAAGCGTTCAAAGCGGCGCTATCTGATGAATGTTAGATTCTTCTCCCTTGATCATTAAAAGTTAAAAAATGTATTAAAAATATTTTTTTTATTTTTAAAGAAGGATGTTAAAAATTGGTCGATTTTGGCCCATGGTGTGGAACCAAAACTACAAATAATTTCTTATAGATTTTATACCGTAGAATCACGTGGTAAAGTCCGTTTTCCTCTAGACAGCGGGAAAAGTACGGAAAAATTGAAAAAAAGACCATAAAAAATGCAATTTTCCGTATAAAAAACGCATGTACTTATGGATGTACTTGAGTTAACACATGCGTCCACAGCTTTTTGTGTGTGCGTGCGTGCGTGTGTGTGTGTTCTGATAAAAGTATTTGATCTTCTAATCAAATGTTTCTTCACCGTCGGCATTAGCGTTATCCGATGTGAGATGTGCCATCACGAGGAGATTGCCTGAGCAGTTTTTGCACATCATTTAGCTCTGAAAAGAGCCGATTAAAAGTAATAATATCATATGTAGACATTCAGTCAGACTCAGTAACTTCATTATCATCTGAATCGGATGACCAATCATTTTCAAAAATGGATGAAAAACTAAACGCTGGTAGCTGTATTGTGTTTAAATATTTCCAAAATACCATATTATCAATATAACATGAGAACAACATCCTATCACTTTTCCGACTTTGCATGTACAAGCGTGACCTACGATTGATGAAATGCTAGAAAGGCTTTTATTAATTAAGACGTAAACAAAGTACTTAATAGAATTCGAGTGACGAGAACGAACTTGAACTCGCAATAAGAGGGCATCCTTTCTGTGTAGGTCAATATTATACCAATGATAATTTATATCAGTCAACGGTTTTGTGATTTCAAATACAAAATTACCTGTTTCACGTACATGATCTTTCTAATATTGAACAGTTATTTTGATTTGGAAAGTTCCACAAGCATATAACTCTAAGTTCTCCATTTCGAGTTTTGGAAAATCATTTAATTACTATTCTTGAATATTATAAAACATTGATGATTTTTTGTTTAAGTTTTCCTTTTTCACAAGATTTGCAAAATAATTTTCTGTTAATAAATAACTTTGCATGCATTTTTGCATTTTTTATGGTCTTTTTTTCAATTTTTCCGTACTTTTCCCGCTGTCTAGAGGAAAACGAACTTTATCACGTGACACGTGATTCTACGGTATAAAATCTATAAGAAACCGTTTGTAGTTTTGGTTCCATACCATAGGCCAAAATCGACCTATTTTTATCTTTTTTTATTATGTGGAAATATTTCAATAAATTTCCACGTTACTCATGAGGTACTATTGTTATTGAGGAAAAAAATATTTTAATAAATTTTTTTAATATTAATTGGATAGCGCCGTTCCTAACGTTCGGCGGCGCTGGCCCTAGCGGCTGCCGCGCGCGCGGTAAGAAGAGGAAAGGAGGCGTATACTATGAGAATCGGCCAAAAAGATGAAATAATTCCGAGCTCTGCTTTAGACCATAAGATAAAATAATGGGTGGTCTATAGAAATGCTTGCCCCGATTCCAGGCTTTTTGGTTGAGAATCGGTGTATACAAGTTCATAGGGCCTTGGGTCACTGATCTAATAAATTTGACAGTTTATGACTGTCGCATGCTCCTGAAGTCGCGTGGAGAGTATGGCTAATGCATTTCCCAGATATAATGGTTTCCCAGACCTACTGAACACGTGCGCCGTGTCAAGTGTCACGCCTTCTCGGCGTTCGATTGCGGTTATTGCTTGATCATTACTCAGTACAACTCTATCTATTAGATAGAGTTCACGTAGTTGGAATCCATGGGTATGGGCTAGCCGGTGTCAGTTTTATCTCACTTTTAAAGATCTGGAGTCAGCTGAGGACTCCAGCTACAGCAGAGTTTCGACTTTTACGACTTTCTTGGCGCCGATAGGCATACTGAGTGGCCAAGATTGTCTGAAATATTGATGCCACCTGCTACTTTTTTCTGTGAGAAGGTTCGAGCTCGTGATGTCTCGTGAGGAAAGCAGCTCCGGCGTTAAAATATTCCTTTTTTAAAAATTTTGTTAGGCCGTTTACTAGGTCTGGCATTTAACGTCGTACTTTATTCAAAAAGAAAAGAATCGTGGAGTTTGATCAGACAACACTTGCGACGTGAACTAGCCTCGGAATCACGCCAGATCCGAGGGAGCACGCCCAATGGAAATCAGTAACTCGCGGTATCGGCAATAAATGCTCGATTCGGTAACTTACGGTATCGGAAATAGATGCTCGATTCGGTAACTCGCGGTACTCCACGCTCGTCGGGAGCAAGGTAACTCGCGAAATCGGCAGTAACTGCACGATTCGATAACTCGCGGTACTCCACGCTCGTCGGGAGCAAGGTAACTCGCGAAATCGGCAATAACCGCACGATTCGGTAACTTGCGGTACTCCACAAAATTCGGGAGCAAGGTAACTCACGCGATAACGGTAACCGGAAATGGGCGCCAGGTGCGAGTAATCGCACCGCGGTATCGGTAACTTTAACAGTTCTCAAAATTGCTCGGCCGCTCCCCGCTCAGTATATGGCAGAGGGGCGCAGTTCTTTTGTTTAACGTTAGATATCTGGAGTGAGAGGCTAACGCAAGGACAACTCAATAATTAAAATTTAACAATGATGTATTTCAGTGATTTGGTTACAAGGGTAAAGATGCTTAAACTATTCGGCTGGAGCCGATACGGCTATTTCCGCCGAAATAGGTTGATAAGATGGTAGGGCCCTTCGCCCTATAAATTCGGTAACAAGAATAGAGTTCGATGCCTACATAAAATCTCGGGAACGCGATCACGATAATTCGCCGCTGATCCGACTATATACAGCCAACGAAGGACTTATATTTTGATCATCCAATACGGCCGGTGAAGGCCAAATAAATATACTTTAAACGACGGTAGCCTAACGGCCAGAAATGAGATGCCGCGGAACGGCTATTTTTCGCGGGCTTTCCCGTTTCTCGCCGAGACGCTAACTTTACGGTAACCGCAATCTCGCGGAGAACGTTCCCGAACCAAAATCCGCCCGCGGACACTCACCCACGGTACTTCCGGTACGGTGATAACGCGACAAAAAAACGGTAACAAACGATATCGCCAGAAAGACGGTAACCATCGGTATTTTCAATAAGAGAAGGTAACGAAAAGACGGTAGAAAGCGGTATCTTCAAAAGAAACGGTAACGGTAGGACGGTACGGTAACAAAACGAACGGCAAACGAAACGGCAACGAGAAGAGAATGTCGGCGCTTAATTCTCGCAAGACGGAGAGACTGTTACGCGATATCCGGAGCCGGCTGGACATGCGGTAATTGAGCGTAATTAAGCGCTCACGGTATCAAAAACTACGGTTAATGGTGTGAGAGACACTACATATAAAACGAACTCACGCTATCAGCCATCACCGGACGGAACTCTACGGCTACCCGAGAGGCGGCTTACAATGAGTGGACGTCTTCGGCGTCTTCGGTGTCGTCGGGCTGAGTCCTGGATGTCGTCCTCGCGCACTTGCGGCACACCGAACAGTGGCTCTTCTCGGCTCTGCATCTAGGTCCTTTCCAAATCCGCGTCGCCTTCCTGCGCATCCTGCCGATTTTCCGAAAAGGGGGGCCTCTGAGAACCGCCCACAGTTCATCCAGGGCGCCCCCCCCCCCCCCGCTCACTGTGGTTTTCTCAAATCCTTCGGCCGCTAGCGTGTCGATGAGTCGATGTTTTCGGAAGAGACTGGTTAGGCTGGCCGGGCCATACTCCGGTCCTTCCGAGTGCAGCATCTTCGGGGCCCTCGAAGCCGTCTGCAGCCGGGCAAGGTCCGCTGCTGCGTGTCTCTGCGCTTCTTTGATTTTGGCTAAAACCAGAGCGGAGTTAGATAGGGCTTGGATGGCGGAGGCGACGGAATCGCGGTACCTGACCTTTTGCTGTGGGGTCACTAACGCGTGACACCCGTCGATGATCCCCCGGCGTCCGGTCTTCCTGGCGATGCTGCATCTTCGCCCTGAGGCACAAAACACGCAACGCCGCCCGCACGGGGTCTCGCCTTACAACTTAAAAAACGATATTAACGACATAAAACGGGAATGACAATACAAACAACGCGCAAAGATTGTGGAGTCTCGCGGGTTGCTCTCTCCACGCGAGGAGCAACACCAGGACTCTTTGCTCCCTCGGCCGGGCTATCGCCCTTGTGACGGCGCTCGAAAAGCGTCACGTCACACACTATACACTTGTAGTTCTTGACTGAACTATAGCCAAGTTAAAAAATTGAGAGCCGTCGTAGGATGTTAGTGCAAAAATTTTTAATTTTTCTTAAAGAAATTAATAAATTAGTCTACATGAGACAGTTAAATTGTTTATTTCCTAATCTAGGAGAGATAAATGTTAGAAGCGTAGGGTCTGAGTAGTTTAGTGATCAGAACATTTGCCCGGCAAGCGGAAGACCCGGGTTCAATTCCTGGCTTAGCCACTCGCGCTCTGATATTTTTTCTCTCTCTTCCTTTCTTTCCAATAATTCCTTTTAGTACATTATGATTCTCCATATGTGAGAACAATGTACTTAAATTTTCGTACACTCTAAGTATCTCGATCTGAGATCAGTGTACAATTTAACTGTCTCATATAGACTAATTTATTAATTTCTTTAAGAAAAATTAAAAATTTTTGCACTAACATCCTGCGACGGCTCTTAATGCTCTTCTAATATATTAGAAGAGATTTTCTAAAATTTTATTATTTAATAGAGGTTGTAAATGTTTGAATTCCCGAAACTTGAGCGCATTGCCAAGCGTACCAAATTTAATATGCAGTAGCCGATAGTTTGATTAATATGAATATCGCACTCTTTTTTCTTTTTCAATTTTTCTGCAGACGTGCTCGTAAAGGAAGTGCTCTCTTCATTAGTAAAATGATTGTCTGCAAATTTTCTTTTTACAGTTCTTTCTTGATGAACAGGCTTATCTTTCTTTCCTTTACGTTCTAGTGAATGTCGCCACATCTTTGCAAATTATTTTGTAAACAGATGACTATTCGAGACCAGACTGTTAGCTACACGCTTCAGCAACAGACTGATTCTTTTTTGTTTGCCTTAGTCTTCTTGGACACTCACACACATAAGATTTGTAGAGAACACTTTGACAAAAGATTTGGAAGAGTAAGGGTCAGTCGTTCGAGCGGTCGTATACCTGCGTGACGCGCATGCGTTTATCGACTTTCTAGACCAATTTGAGAACTCAAATCGCCGTAAAACAAATAAAAATATATTCTAAAAGGTTCAAAGTATTAAAAAATGCAAAAAAAATCGATTTTTTGGAGTCTAAAAGCGAGAATACCCCTTTAAATTTTATTACAGATTCTCGTCGCTGACATTGAAATTATTTTTAAAATATAATAGTTTGATTAAATCCTGTTTTATTAAGAACTTCCTGAGATGTTTTGGATTTTGTAATATTTGTTGATATAAAATATGAAATATCTTGTAAAGTATTAATTTTTCTATAATCTTTCTTTAATATTTTTATATGTAACGTCATGAAAGAAACCAATTATGATAATATTACAAAATAGATTTTATAATAGATATTATAAAATGCAAAATATCTTAGGAAATTCCTAATAAAAAAATTTAATTATACATTTTGTATTTTATACATTTTGAAACCAGATATAAAAATTTATGATAAAAGTTCAAAGTTTCTACTTAAAAAACATTTACGACGATTTTCGTGTAATTTTCAAGAATAAACTTAAAGTCAAATTGATATGTTTTTCTTTTTTCTCTTTTCAGTCTTATAAATTTGACTAAAAATACTTTCATTTTTATCTTAATATTAAAATATTTTAGAACTTTATTTAAAATTGAGCACTATTATGATCGAAATATTTTCCTACTGAAATTTTTTATTTTTTTTGTCATATCATATACCTATTCACTACATATCAAAGATTGATACACTATCTCTGATATGCGGGATTTAAAACTAAGAGTACCCAGATTAAAGTGCATATTTGTATGCAGACAGAGATGGTACAACACATCATAAGATTAACGTAACACTTAACAGTTTCATGATGCGTTGCGCGTTTCTGACTGTATCCCCTATACCAGACTGTACCAGACCTACTTGCGTGTGTGCGTGCGTGCGTGCATGCGTAGCGAACTATTTTCAATTATAACTCAAAAATTAAGCTTCAAATAAAATTTTGTAAAAGGAAAAATCGTCTTAGAAATCGTTCAAGAATATGACATTTCTAGGACATTAGGTTGTTTCTGTCACCCTGTATATCAACGAAGATAAAGTGGAGTAAATAAAGGAATTACTATTTCAGAATGTCCAATTAGATTGACTAATAAATCTTTTATGAGAGAATCCACCGATACTGCATTGAGTCTTAATTCAGCAAGGGAATTAAATATTAATGAATATAAATGGTATTATAAAGGGAACAATATTAGTAGATCTTATAACAAAATATTTTATCGGAGAAATGAGGAACATGAGACTGATAATTCATGTATGCCAAGACATCAATTGGTTCGTGTTAAACACGCAGAGACATTTTCAGCTACCTATCTCTTACAGGTAATATTTACCAAAATATTAAAGAAAATACCACAAATAAGTTTTTAGACTTTAAAATTAAGAAATATAATACTAAATTACGTTATACATATAATATGGCCAAAAATTTAGAGGCATCAGAGATAGCATTTAATGCAATGTTTAATGCACTATATGTTTAAATTTTGCGTATGGTGGAACAATATTCGTCAAAGTCGGACGGTATAGATATAAAAAAGTGTAAAAGAAGAGCTACATTTAGATCTATTTTTGGATGCCAGAACCAAGATAGACATTAATAAACTATGATTCCTTTTTGGGTTTTCTCTAATTAAATGTAATATATTAAAAAGCAGTTTTATTGTTATTCTTTTACACGAAAATTATACTAGCATCGCTTAAATTACTTTTGAAATATATGAGACTTAGCAATTTTAAATTGCGCCCAAACTTTTGGACGGTAATGTATATCTTGTACTATTGAAGCAATGAAATTTAACTTTATGTTATTGCTTGTAATTGGATATCTTTATCAATATTTATATTTAGTCTGTATACAGAGTGATTCTCGTGAATGTATTCATTGAATATCTTGGAAAGGACGCATTTCCGTGAAAAATGTTTCAGATAAAATTTGTTTGGCCCTGAGGGGGCCATTAAAAACTACTGTTTGTTTGACCTTGGAAGAAGGTGTTAAAGTTACGCTAAGGTTAATTTTCTTAAATGGAAACCTATATTTTCTTGTGACATATTTTTGTAGCTGTAGATATCGAGACGTTTTCGAAACACTAGTTACAAATCTTTTTTCGATGAGTATTTCCCGAGTTATGAGTCCACAAAATTTAAGTATTACCGGTTTTAGTATTACTCAAGGTGTACTACGCGGAGGTTGCCTAATTTACACCTCATATATGTGCGTGCATGCGTGCGCAGAGCATAAATTTAATTAAATTTTTTAAAGATTTTTAATTTCTCAAATATTCGAAAACATTCCTTTCTACCTCAAGGCAATGATGCAATCATTTTTCAAATTTACGATTGGTATTTAACGACGATTGGTATCTCAAGACGTTCCTAAAAATTAGTCTGCAAGCATTAACCCAGCAAACCAATATGTATCTGTTACATAATTCCAAGAGCACATTTAGAGAACAAAGTAATATTTCTATAATTATGTATATAACTTATAACATTTCTCTTAAATAGTAATATGGCGTATGTATTATATTACTCTTGATACATATCACTTATGTAACATTCTGTATTTCTTAATAATATCACAAATGTTATCTTACAAATACGTCTTTGTAATGTTATTACAGATACGTAACCAATATAATATTTTGTTTCGCAACGCGTATGCGCGAGTCACGTGTCATTATACTCATTGAATCAGCCATCTTCACTTTTATTCTCGTAGTGTTCGTACTTGCCCTAATTCTGTTATACTCGGACACGAGAGTTTGGCAATCAGTGGCCATTTTGTGTATAGCAATTGATCAAAAAGAAAAAATTGATAGTCCTTTGATTGAGATTTACGTACAAGTCCGTCAAGAAATTGTTTGATAATATCAAGAGAGTTCAACAAGAACAAGGACGTTTTATGCTAAATAACCATCTAGGTTATTAAAGGCACTCAAGCTAATTCCGAAAACTGTATATTATAATAAAGGTGTAGCATACATATTACAAACTTGTTTAAAAATATATATGATATACGTATATGTTATATTGTTCAATATTAAGATATGTAAAATGCAGGGTCCGCCACCAAAATCCGGACAAAATGAACAATATGTTTAAACAACATTCTATTCGTCAGAATGTAAAAATTACAAAAAAAATTTTTGTACATCACTAGTGGTATCCTTTTAGAGTAAAATTACTCTATATAATCCCCTTTTGCTTCGATGATTGCTTCGATCCTCATCCTAAAGCGCTGGCACGCTCTCTGCAACACGTCCTTGTCCATATTGGCGAATGCCGCCTCGATAGCGGCCTGGAGAGATGTTATGTTGGGATGTCTCGACTTGTTGGTCACTCGTTCAATGACGCTCCACACGTAGTAATCCAACGGATTCAAATCTGGACTGTTGGGAGGCCAAAATTCCTTGGACCGAAACATGTCCATATTATCCGACAGCCAGTTTTGAACTAAGTGACTCGTGTGCGCCGGCACGCCGTCCTACTGGAAGACGTACGGTCTCCCGGCGGTCACTGTATCTATCCACGGCTTCACTACTTTCATTAAAACGCGTAAATAAACCTCTTTTGTGATGGTTTCGTTCTTTTGAAAGAAATGGGCGGCATGACGTGACCCTCACTGGAGATGACGCCGTGAACAGAGGCTGGAAACTTCGTCCTAGCTATGGGGAGATCGTCGGGGTCGTGGGCGAGCCAACGGTCATTCCTCCGGTTCACCTTGGCATCGACAGAAAAAATTTTCTCGCCCGAAAAAAACTTCATGCGTCCCGCAGCTTCGTTTTTCAAAGAACACAGAAGCAAATTACTGCGAGCAACTCTGTTCATCTTGAGTGTCTGAGAGAGCATTTGTCGAACTTTTATGACATAGGACTTGAAACGTAGGTCCTCTTCAGCAATTCAACGCATTGTAGTGTTACTCACACCTAATGTTATTGCCAATTTCGTCAGAGACAGCCCTGGGTCTTCTGAGATGAGCTCTTGAGCCTTTTCGATAATTGCTGGAGTCCTTACCGACTTTTCTTTCGAATGGCTCTTTCTCGTCGGATTTGCAGAACCTTTTTCGGATGTCTCCGAAGCCAAATATTTAGCCGCAACGTCATATACGGTCGATCTCGGGTATCCGAAAAACCGAATAATTTCGGTTTGCGAACGCCCAGCGCGAAGGCCTTCTATTATCGCCGCTCTTCGGTTATACTCCGCACTCGATCTTATCTGCTCGGACATTTTGAAGTCAGGCGCGTTTACTACAAACATCTGACTTACCTGAACGTCAATAACGACTTACCGCCGAAGTCAAATAAAACAGGAAATTCAAATTTAAATTTGTCCGGATTTTGGTGGTGGACTCTGTATATGTACATGTTACATCACATAATATAAAGATCTGATACATATATGTAATGTCTAAAGTTGCTAACATAGAGCTATACATGAATGTATCTTTTACCTGTACATATAATATTACTTGTAATATTACAGATATGATACATTATATGGTTTGCTGGGAATGATTCGTTCAATTATGTCTTCTCTAGTCGTCGGTTCTTTTACGAAAATAATATTCTTTATCGTTTCTCATAAAAAAATCTAAAAGCGATAGATGCGGGAACTGCGTTCAGCTTGCCGCGTGGGGTAGACTGTTGAGTGCAGCGTGTTCTTATGATGGACAGTGTTCGCCACAATTGTGTTCGCCACAATTGTTTTCAACGTTACCGTACGGGCAGAAAGGAAGAGAGTGCTGACAACAAAAAAACAACATAAGACGATTTTATCACTGCCTCCAAGTATTTATTCCTTTAGAAATGTTTTCTTCCTTTTTGCCTTAATCGGGCAACCTTTGCGTGGTATATTTTAAGTAATGCGATGGTACTTAAACTTTGAGAACTCATAACTCAGGAAGTTTTCATCAAAAAGTTTGTAACCAGTGTTTCGAAAACATCTCGATATCCGCTGCAAAAATATATCATAAAAAGTATAGTTTTCATTTAAGGAAACCAAGGTGGTGACCTTGGTATAACCTTAATGCTTTTCCAAAGATCAAACAAATAAAGCAGTTTTTAATGGCCCCTTCAAGGCTAAAAAAATTTTATTTAAAACATTTTTGACGAAAATGCGTCCTTTCCCAAATATTTAATGAGTACGCTTACAAGAATTACCTTGTATGTATATCATTAACATATCATATATTTTAGGAAAAAGAATGGTTAAGTTCACGATTAGTGCTAATCGGTTCAATCCCTGTAATGACGCAATTTGATATTTTGCCATTAATAGATATTGGTGGCACACTGGATGTTAGTGTACATTTGGAAATAGACAAGGTAAACAATTATAAATTTTTTATTAATTTTTATATACAAGATGTTTCAGAAGTATCTCAACAAATATATATTGTATATATCTATATATTGTAGGATTTTTTTTTGAAAAAAAATACAAACGCCGCACGAAAGCCTACGCGCGAGTTGTTTTCGTCGTCGGCATATTATATAAAAGGACTATTATGTTAGCTATCGGTTGTTGATAGTGATTATTATTAGATTCGGCGGCAACTTTGATGCACGCGTATATAACCGAGACTCTCAATGAGCGCAAAGTCAGTCGAGGAAAGATCCTGGTACCTTACGGACAATTAAAGATATATATATCTTTAATTGTCCGTAGGGTACCAGGAATATATATATATATATATATATATATATATATATATATATAGGAATATATACAGGGTGAGGCAAAAGTATGGAAACCCTCGAATAAGTTTTGAGGAAGGCATTTTACGAAAAAATGTTAAAAACAAAAGTTTTAGGAAATTTCTCTGGCTTTTCAATGGTGACCTTGGATTTGACCTTGACCGTGACCTTGAAGGTCATTTGAAGGTCAGAGTAATTTTTTTAAATGGAAACCCCTATTTTTTATTCCAAAATCTAATAGCTGGTGTCAAGAGCTTTTCAAAACACTATAATGAAGTTATTTTTCATTAAGTACTTTTCGAGTTATGAGGCTTGTAAATTACAGTATTTTGACATAAAATACAAAATATCTTGTAAAACATTCAATTTTTGGGAATTTTACCTTAATACTTTTATGCTTAAAATAATGAGACGAATTAATTGGTATAAAGAAAACACATTGGTTTTAAAAAAAAGTATGCAGTTGCATGTTGCAAACTACATATTTTTTCTTGAAAGCAACTATGTGTTTTCTTTATACCAATTGATTCGTCTCATTATTTTATGCATAAAAGTATTAAGGTAAGATTCCCAAAAATTGAATGTTTTACAAGATATTTTGTATTTTATGTCAAAATACTGTAATTTACAAGCCTCATAACTCGAAAAGTACTTAATGAAAAATAACTTCATTATAGTGTTTTGAAAAGCTCTTGACACCAGCTATTAGATTTTGGAATAAAAAATAGAGGTTTTCATTTAAAAAAATTACTCTGACCTTCAAATGACCTTCAAGGTCACGGTCAAGGTCAAATCCAAGGTCACCATTGAAAAGCCAGAGAAATTTCCTAAAACTTTTGTATTTAACATTTTTTCGTAAAATGCCTTCCTCAAAACTTATTCGGGGGTTTCCATACTTTTGCCTCACCCTGTATATATATATTCCTAAAAACCTGTGTCTATCGTCATTTTTATACCCACAGTTTCAGAAGTGGAATACGCGTGCCCTAAGAAAAACGCGTCCTGTGTTACGTGTACGAGGAACAATTGTTCTCTGCGTGAAAGCAAGTACGCGACGAATTAATACCTTGCGAGTAACCGTTTGCTGTGTGGTACGAGGTGAGCAAACGTGCTGTGTGTTAAATTGCTCGAGACCGCGAGCGTTAAAGATAGTGTCGCTGTGGGATTGTATAATAATGTGAATCATTAGTGATTCTGTTCGTGATTGTCGATAAAATAGTGAACGTAATGAATCCTTCGGCCTGCAGTATCGCGCAATTGAAGGAATTTCTGCGAGAAAGGAACCTTCCAACAACGGATAACAAGACCGATTTAATATTGCGGCTGAAGGAAAACGACCCGGGTATGTGGGAGGATGAGCGTCAGGACACCAGTGCAGAAGGACCACAAGATCTCGACGACGTTACAAACGCAGAAATGCAAAGAAGTGTGACGCGTGAGGAAGACTCTGTCGTAAACCGCGAGTTCGAACTCATTAGACGCGAAAGAGATCTGCTTCGGCGTGAACTTGAGTTAGTAAGACGCGAAGTCGAGCTGAGGGCCGATACGTCGGTTGCCAGTGTTAGAAGCCCTGTCATAAGTGAGAGTGGGACCAACAACGTGAAGGGACTCAAGGATCTGCTGAATGAATTCGAGTAACGCTTTCCGGAATTGGAAGCCGCAAGTCGAACTGCTGCGAGACGCATATAATCTCGACGACAACGCTATGAGGATGTTAATTAGTTCGAGATTAAAAGGAAAAGCCTTGAATTGGTTTCACTCTAAGTCCGAACACATCACGTTAAGTGCAACAGATCTTTTAGAAGAGATAAGACGAATGTTCGATCATCGGTCGAATAAATTGGCCCTGAGAAAAGAATTCGAACGACGAACGTGGAAACGGGAAAAACTTTTAATGAGTAATACCATGACAAAATAATCATTGCAAATCGGAGATCGATAGAAGCAGATCAAATTATCGATTATGTTATGCGACGTGAACTAGCCTCGGAATCACGCCAGATCCGAGGGAGCACGCCCAATGGAAATCGGTAACTCGCGGGATCGGCAATAAATGCTCGATTCGGTAACTTACGGTATCGGAAACAGATGCTTGATTCGGTAACTCGCGGTACTCCACGCTCGTCGGGAGCAAGGTAACTCGCGAAATCGGCAATAACTGCACGATTCGGTAACTCGCGGTACTCCACGAAATTCAGGAGCAAGGTAACTCGCGAAATCGGTAACCGGAAATGAGCGCCAGGTGCGAGTAATCGCACCGCGGTATCGGTAACTTTACAGTTCTCAAAATTGCTCGGCCGCTCCCGCTCAGTATATGACAGAGGGGCGCAGTTCTTTCATTTAACGTTAGATATCTGGAGTGAGAGGCTAACGCAAGGACAACTCAATAATTAAAATTTGACAATGATGTATTTCAGTGATTTGGTTACAAGGGTAAAGATGCTTAAACTATTCGGCCGGAGCCGATACGGCGTAAATAGGTTGATACGATGGTAGGGCTCTTCGCCCTATACTTCGGTAACAAGAATAGAGTTCGATGCCTACATAAAATCTCGGGAACGCGATCACGATAATTTGCCGCGGATCCGACTATATACAGCCAACGAAGGACTTATATTTCGATCATCCGATACGGCCGGTGAGGGTCAAATAAATACACTTTAAACGACGGTAGCCTAACGGCCAGAAATGATATGTCGCGGGTCAGCTATTTTTCGCGGGCTCTCACGCTTCTCGCCGAGACGCTAACTTTGCGGTAACAGCAATCTTGCGGAGAACGTTCCCGAACCAAAATCCGCCCGCGGACACTCACCCACAGTACTTCCGGTACGGTGATAACGCGACAAAAAAACGGTAACAAACGATATCGTCAGAAAGACGGTAACCATCGGTATTTTCAATAAGAGAAGGTAACGGAAAGACGGTAGAAAGCGGTATCTTCAAAAGAAACGGTAACGGTAGGACGGTACGGTAACAAAACGAACGGCAAACGAAACGGCAACGAGAAGAGACTGTCGGCGCTTAATTCTCGCAAGACGGAGAGACTGTTACGCGATATCCGGAGCCGGCTGGACATGCGGTAATTGAGCGTAATTAAGCGCTCACGGTATCAAAAACTACGGTTAATGGTGTGAGAGACACTACATATAAAACGAACTCACGCTACCAGCCATCACCGGACGGAACTCTACGGCTACCCGAGAGGCGGCTTACAATGAGTGGACGTCTTCGGCGTCTTCGGTGTCGTCGGGCTGAGTCCTGGATGTCGTCCTCGCGCACTTGCGGTACACCGAACAGTGGCTCTTCTCGGCTCTGCATCTAGGTCCTTTCCAAATCCGCGTCGCCTTCCTGCGCATCCTGCCGATTTTCCGAAAAGGGGGGCCTCTGAGAACCGCCCACAGTTCATCCAGGGCGCCCCCCCCCCCCGCTCACTGTGGTTTTCTCAAATCCTTCGGCCGCTAGCGTGTCGATGAGTCGATGTTTCCGGAAGAGACTGGTTAGGCTGGCCGGGCCATACTCCGGTCCTTCCGAGTGCAGCATCTTCGGGGCCCTCGAAGCCGTCTGCAGCCGGGCAAGGTCCGCTGCTGCGTGTCTCTGCGCTTCTTTGATTTTGGCTAAAACCAGAGCGGAGTTAGATAGGGCTTGGATGGCGGAGGCGACGGAATCGCGGTACCTGACCTTTTGCTGTGGGGTCACTAACGCGTGACACCCGTCGATGATCCCCCGGCGTCCGGTCTTCCTGGCGATGCTGCATCTTCGCCCTGAGGCACAAAACACGCAACGCCGCCCGCACGGGGTCTCGCCTTACAACTTAAAAAACGATATTAACGACATAAAACGGGAATGACAATACAAACAACGCGCAAAGATTGTGGAGTCTCGCGGGTTGCTGTCTCCACGCGAGGAGCAACACCAGGACTCTTTGCTCCCTCGGCCGGGCTATCGCCCTTGTGACGGCGCTCGAAAAGCGTCACGTAACAGTTATCGACGGAGTACCCGATCCATGGTTACGTGACCAAGCAAGGCTACAACGATTCAAAGATGCGGCTGACTTAGTAGAAGCGTTCGAGAACGTTACTTTGAGAAGCCAGATGAAAACCGAACGAAATTCCGTGGGAACCAGCCAGCAGAGGCCTAAGAAAGAGACGAAACTGGCTACATCTGAGCGTACCGAACTGAACCTAACGTCGAGAGGATTGAGGTGTTTCAACTGCAAGGAGAAGGGACATCGTATGGCAAATTGTACGAAACCGCGTGGTGCTACGAACAAAGTTGTGGACGATCGAGCTAGTGACTCGGCGGAAGAATCAAGTAAGGCGTCGGTTGAAATGAATCTCACTCAACCGTCTGTCGGAATCGAGCCATTTACGGTACCCGTATCTTATACTGTTTTGCATAACAAAGGTAATACGGACCTATTTTCTTGTACAGTGATTATCGATACCAGGTCACCGATAAGCTTAATCAAACCGGACTACGTGCCTGTTAATTGTCGCACTCCCGTCGCGAAAGATGACTTCCGATTTAATGGCATCAATGATTCAAATCGAAATATTAGGTATTTTCGAAAAAGACATTAAAGTAAACAACGTTGATATCAGGATTCAATTTTTCGTTGTGCCAGATAGGACGATAAACGGTACTGCGTTATTAGGCAGAGATTTTACTTCCGATCCGGCGGTAAAGGTAGTAATTGAACAAACACTTAAAATTTTGCAGAACCAGACCGACTCATCGAAAAACGCGAATGATTTCATCGATCAAATCATGCATATAGATTGCGCCGACCGATTGTTTGACGGGTTAGATTTAAATATCGATACGACTACAAGATTAGATTTAACTATAGATAAGCCTATGATAATGGTGTAACGGTGCAGCCCGCAAGCTGCATGGATCGGCTATGGACCGTCCATCGTCCGTAGCCCACCAAGGGCGCATCGAGCGCCGATAAAACTTTGACATAAACAACGGCGGTCAATCGCCGAACGGACCTCCACATCCGACCGTTCCGAAATTCCGTTTAGTGGGGGCCCGCCGCCGAAACCGCCGATGCTTACCGATCCGAAGTCAATCGGCCGCCAGCCGGGTATAAAAGAGGCCCGGCTGTACGTCTATTCACCAGATCCTGTTCGTTGCTAGACAGCGAACATCCTTCTGCGAGCGTTCTTGTAGTCCGCCGAGCACACTCGGCTTCTATGCCTTTTTCCAGACACACGAGCGTTCTCATGTACCGCCGAGCGTTCTCGGTAATCTTTCCTTTGCGTACAAGCGTTCTCGTACTCCTGCCGAGCGTACTCGGTTCCTCCAGGCACCGATCTTCGTGCACGGGCATTCCCATGTACCCAGCCGGATCGCTGCTCTGAATCCGCCTTCGTATGAGCGTTCTCGTACTCCCGCCGAGCGTACTCGGCTTCAAGCCTCTGATACGAGCGTTCTCGTGTACCCGCCGAGCGTATTCGGCTTCCCAATCCTAATATCGCGTTTCCGTGCGCCGGGATTTCAAGTTAAAATCCATCCGGCAGGCAAAACCGCGTCAACCAATCCGCGCCGCCGAGCGACCCGTATCGATCGGCTATCGAACGGACTCGCGACACTTCTACGAACGCACCCGCCGAAAGGCGCTCCGTCGTACCAACCGTTACGACTCGATCGTACGCGCCTGCGCTAATCGTTCCGCCGATCGCACCAAGACGCTCACGTCACGCATAAACGAATCATACATCACCGTTATATCTTCCAGCAATTATACACTTTGCATACTACATTTGTGCCAATCATACGTCGCCTTTATTCACTCACGCATTTGTATACACAGTACATTTATACAAATTTCGCACCGCAATCATACAATTTGCATACTACATTTGTACCAATCACACATCGCATGCACACACAGTCATTAAGCTTATTCTTTCAATAAACACATTAATTTATTATCATCTCTCACAAACTCGAGTTCTTCTTGGCGTACCTCCAACCGAACGATCCTGGATTCCGGCGAGCTATACCGCGCCCGAAAAGCTGACACGGTTTCAATAAAAGGTAAAGTTTTAATATACATGGATAATATTCTTGTAGCCACCGAGAAAATGAAGGAACATCTTGATATTTTGCGAGAAGTTTTTAAAATCGCACAGAAGCATAAACTCAGATTCCTACAGACAAATGTTTATTTTTACGCAACCAGATTACATATCTTGGCTATTTAATTAGCGAAGACGGTATTCAACCGAGTACGGAAAATGTCGAATCTGTTATTAATTATTCCATTTCGCGTAATACAAAAGAAGTTCAGCGTTTCATAGGACTTCCAAGCTATTTCCGAAGGTTTATTTCAAGATTCTCAATTGTAGTTAAACCTTTATACGAATTGTTGAAGAAAAACGCCGTGTTTAAATTCGGTGCGGAAGAAAATAACGCGTATGAGATGTTGAAAGCTCATTTGTCCAATAAGCCAATATTAGCTATTTATTGCCCTACCGTGACGACAGAATTGCATTGTGATGCAAGCGGGTTTGGCGCTATCTTGTTGCAAAGACAAGATGGAGGACAGTTTAGGCCGGTAGCATATTTTAGCCATCGGACGACGTCCGCCGAATCAAAATACCACAGCTTCGAGCTAAAGTGCTTAGCTGTAGTCGTATACGCGATTAAAAGATTTTATGTGTACTTGTTAGGTATTAAATTTAAAATCATCACACATTGCGATAGTTTTCGCCTTACCCTCAGTAAACAAATTGTCAATCCGCGAATAGCACGGTGGGCGATGTTTCTTCAGCAATAAGATTACGGAATTATGAAAAATCAGGCTGCGAGCGAGAAGGCTTACGATCGATCTCGTAAGAAAGCAACAACATATGATATTGGCAATTATAAAATGATAGTGAATACCAATATTAGAACTAATAAAAAACTGATTCCTAAGTTAAATGCGCCCTATATTGTACGCCTAGTTTTAGATACGGATCGCTATGTCGTAGTTGATATTTCCGGCTTCCAAGTTACACAGACACCGTACAATGGTATAGTGCCTACCGACCGAATGAAAGCCTAGATACGCGATTAGTCCTAAGTTTGTCCATTATAATGTAAAGAATAATTGTAAGCGTATGTAACCTCTAGTTTACGTTTAGTTTATAATCTAGAATTAAGTACATAAGGTAAATGTCCTTATTTGTGACCATGTCTCTATTTGTGACCACTCGTGGATTTTTATTAAAATAATTAGAAGTTTTAAGTAATTCATCCTTGAAAAGAATATTTATTATGTTTGGCGATTAATAAGCTACAATTTGATATGGTTTCGTGATATTTGATCAATAAATATTCGTAAAAATATGAAATAAGGTGCTAGTGTCGCCATCGCAGTGGCAATCGAGTGCAAGTTGGTTGACACGTTAGTAGGTGAAGTGCTTGTCACAATACAGCGACAGCTTTGTTTACGTCGTTAAAAAGAAATATTGAAGAACAATTTTGTGTAAGTATCACAGTAAATGATTAATAAATGTTGTACTATTAGTATATTTCGAAAAAGGTTAGTAGTTTTGAATATATAAGCGAACATTACAAATAGGAACAATAAAACACGCATGTCTTTATTTGTGACCAGACTCAAGAAAATTAATCTGCCAGTCACTAAATGGTTAATAACCGGTACATTCAATTTGACGCACCGGTTAATGACCGGTACATGCGATCTAACGCACCGGTTAATAACCGGTACATTCGATCTGATGCACCGGTTACTAACCGGGACAGATGGCGGTTACTAATAAGGCCAAATTTAAATCATGCGGTCACTAGTGCGTACATTTACATAGTCTGCAATTTTTTTTTTAATAAGTTTATTAAATTATATTTAGAGTTCGAGTAAAAGATTTTTCGATACAAAAATGATTAATCTTGAGTTCGGTATAATTGTTTTTTTTATTTAAATTACTCTAAAGTACTTTTCTTTCTTATTAACTCATATGAAAATCTTACATGGTCACAAATAGGGACATTTACCTTATATGACCGAGACGGTCATTGCGTTAAGATGGACGAGCTGTAGGATTTTCTTTTGAAAAGAGATACAAACGCCACACGAAAGTCTACCGCGCGAGTTGTTTTCGTTGTCGGCATATTATAAAGGACTATTATGTTAGCTATCGGTTGTTGATAGTGATTATTATTAGATTCGGCGGAAACTTTGATGCACGCGTATATAACAAAGACTCTCGACGAGCGCAAAGTCAGTCGAAGAAAGATCCTAGTACCCTGCGAACGATTAAAGATATATATATATATATTCCTAAAAACCTGTGTCTATTGTCATTTTCATCCCTACAATACAGGATGTCCCATTTTAAGTGGGCACCCCGAATAACTTTGAAGGAAGTGATTTTCAAAGAAAATGACCCAGACAAAAGTTGTTGGGTTTGGAGGGAGACATCCGATGATGACATTGGTTTAACCTAGAGTGTACATGCCAAGGTCATATGGAGGTCAACTTTGTTTTTTTAAATGGAACATTCTGTTTTTGATTCCAAAATCTAATAGCTGGTGTCAAGAGCTTTTCAAAACACTATAATGAAGTTATTTTTCATTAAGTACTTTTCGAGTTATGAGGCTTGTAAATTACAGTATTTTGACATAAAATATTAAATATCTTGTAAAACATTCAGTTTTTGAGAATGTTACCTTAATACTTTTATGCATAAAATAACGAGACAAATGAATTGGTATAAAGAAAACACATTGGTTTAAAAAAAAAGTATGCAGTTGCATGTTGCAAATTACATATTTTTTCTTACAACTATGTGTTTTCTCATATATATATATATGGGGCATTCTGTATGAAGTGATCCAACTAAATTTTCAAAGTTTTATCATTTGGTTCGTCACGTCCAACTTTAAACATCGATAAATTTTAGTAAATTGCTCCGATTTTAAGAAGTAAATAGTGGTTTTAAAAGATCTTTTTACGCCCTTTAAGTTTATAAAGTCAGCTTTTTCAAAAAGTTAAAATTTATTTAAAATGTTTGAAAAACAAAATAAAAATGGTTTCTTCTCAAATTTCGACATCTTAGATTTTTTTCAAAATATCTAAAAAAAAGTAGAAATCTTCCGCTTTAAAACGAGACCAAGTTCAAAATGGGCAGATTTTTTGTTCTTAAGATATAATCCGTTTTAGGACTAAGCGCGTCATCCATAGTGCAGCTCACGCGCTGTTGCAACTTTCGTAACTAAGGAGCGCAATATTATTTATTTTTTCTATTTCATTTGTTTATAATAAAATGTCGTGCTCCTTAGTTTTTACAAAAGTTGCAACTAAATGATAGCACTGCTATAAAAATGAATACTGCATTAAATTAGTGGAATATCATATTATAATTATTAGTGACTGATTTTCTGATTTGATTTATGTGATCTCTTTGAGTATTATATTAGGAGTTCTTTGATTACATTGTAAGTTTAGCATTTACTTTCGGTTCCACTCCACTTTGAATTTCGACTTGAATTAATTTGATTTTTATTTTAGCACGTCCTTGGATTCTGAGTTTTATACATTTTTGTTAAATAAGTCATAGTGCAATTATGGCAACACAGATAAAAGCCTGGGCTGATCAATGCTTTAATCCTTTAAAAAAAAAGGTTATGGAAAAGGATCTGAGATTTAAGAAACATTTCTAAACCTTCTCTCTTAAAGCTTCCAGGCAATGATCCAGTAAATGCAAAATTGTGCACATCTTGTAGAAAAGAATTACAGACGTTTCAAAAACTCCCTGTCTTACAATCAGTGAATCATACACAAGCTGTGAACATTGATATTGACAACCACGATATTTTGCATAAAGCTTTCGATTTCATTGATAATACAGAAGATGTAAAAGATTTTGATTTAGATTTTTCGTTACCTCCAGCATTAAAAAAACCAAATTTGCAATGTGACAACAAGTATCATATAACAGCTGTTCAAATCCTGGAGCAACTTAAGAATAAGTTTCGGAAATCTGCAAGTAGTTCGGAGAAACTGTTACTTCTCACTCTTGCACCCACATCATGGAGCCGAAAGAAATTAGCAATCAAATTTGGCACTTCTGAACGTCAGGCTCGAAAAACGAAAGAATTAGTATCTAAACATGGAATTTTAACTTTACCAAATTCAAAAATAGGAGGAAGAAAACTATCTGTTGAAACAGAATCTATTGTTAAAGCATTTTATGAAGACGATGAAAACAGTAGGCTACTGCCTGGAATGAAAGATTTCGTTTCAGTGAAGAAAGAAGACGGATCCTGTGAACGCATTCAAAAGAGACTAGTGCTATGCAATATTTCTGAATTATATGCAAAATTTAAGATGCAATATTCTGATATAAAAATTGGCTTTTCAAAATTCGCTGAACTTAGGCCACGTCAGTGTGTACTTGCTGGAAGCAGCGGAACACATACTGTTTGTGTGTGTGTGCACCATGAGAACGTTAATCTCATGTTGGATGCGATCAAACTAGAGAAAATAACTAAGAATACCAAACTACCTTTAAAAACTTATTACGACTGTCTAAAATGTATTATGTGCAATGTCCCTTCTTCTTCATGCCACCTTGGAGAATGTGAATTATGTCCTAATGAAGAAAATATTAAAAATTATTTGAAAATAATGTTAGAAGACCATTTTATTGAAAAAGTGGAGTTTCAAGTTTGGCAGCAAACGGACAGAAGTACTTTGAAAACTGAAGTAGCTGACATTGAAGATTTTCTTGAACAATTCTGTAATTTTTTGATAAAACTTAAACCGCATGATTTTGTGGCAAAAGCACAGTCATCATTTCTAACTAAATTAAAAAAAAATTTAATAGAAAATTAGTTTATAGTGCAGTTTGACTTTGCGGAAAATTATGCATTTGTCGTTTAGAATGCAGCGCAATCATTTCACTGGAACAACAATCAGTGCTCAATTTTCACCGTAGTCTTGTATTATAAAGAACAGAAAGAGCTAAAACACCGCAGTATTGCCATTTTGTCCGACAGTTTAAAGCACGATACGACCGCTGTCTATGAGTTTCAAAAAATAATTATTACTTATTTAAAGGAAAACTTTACTCCAACAAAAATATTTTACTTTACAGACGGTGCTGCTCAACATTTTAAAAACAAGTACAATTTTATTAATCTACTTTCACACAAAAACAATTTTGATATTGCTGCAGAATGGCATTTTCATGCCACAGCTCACGGCAAAGGTCCATGTGATAGAATAGATGGATAGAAACTTAAAAAGACTTGCCGCACGAGCTAGTCTACAAGTATCAGCAAAAAATCTTATTTTAACTCCTAAAGCTTTATGTCAATGGGCAAAAAAAAATTTGAATAAAACTATCATTTTTTTTAGTTCTAAAGCAGATCAATTGGTGACAGCTGAAGTGCTGAAAAATAGATTTACGAAAGCAATGACAGTGCCACAGACACAAAAATATCACAGTGTTATTCCTGCTGATGACAAAACGCTCAAATTTAAAAGATATTCCTCAGCAACAGAGAATGATGCTTTTCCTAAAATAAAGGTAAAAAAAAAATGTAAAAATCAAAAGCAAATATAAGTTAATTAATATAATTCTTGTTTTTTAAATTCCACCTTGTTTTTATTAACGATATATTTTGACTCTTTTGTTTTGGTTAGTAAATGACTTATACTATGACTATGACTATGACTGACTATGACTATGACTATGACTTATTTAACAAAAATGTATAAAACTCAGAATCCAAGGACGTGCTAAAATAAAAATCAAATTAATTCAAGTCGAAATTCAAAGTGGAGTGGAACCGAAAGTAAATGCTAAACTTACAATGTAATCAAAGAACTCCTAATATAATACTCAAAGAGATCACATAAATCAAATCAGAAAATCAGTCACTAATAATTATAATATGATATTCCACTAATTTAATGCAGTATTCAATTTTTTTGCAGTGCTATCATTTAGTTGCAACTTTTGTAAAAACTAAGGAGCACGACATTTTATTATAAACAAATGAAATAGAAAAAATAAATAATATTGCGCTCCTTAGTTACGAAAGTTGCAACAGCGCGTGAGCTGCACCATGGATGACGCGCTTGGTCCTAAACGGATTATATCTTAAGAACAAAAAATCTGCCCATTTTGAACTTGGTCTCGTTTTAAAGCGGAAGATTTCTACTTTTTTTTAAAGATATTTTGAAAAAAATCGAAGATGTCGAAATTTGAGAAAAAACAATTTTTATTTTGTTCTTCAAAAATTTTAAATAAATTTTAACTTTTTGAAAAAGCTGACTTTATAAACTTGAAGGGCGTAAAAAGATCTTTTAAAACCACTATTTACTTCTTAAAATCGGAGCAATTTACTAAAATTTATCGATGTTTAAAGTTGGACGTGACGAACCAAATGATAAAACTTTGAAAATTTAGTTGGATCACTTCATACAGAATGCCCCATATATATATACACAGTGGCGTGCAAAAGTTTTGAGCCAAACATTTTAATCACGTTACCTCCACCATATTTTACGGTAGGAATTTGATTTCTTGAGTTGTATCTTGTGTCTGTCGGACGTCGTACGTACTTTCTACCGTCACTTCCGAATAACTGAAACTTTGACTCGTCAGAAAAAAGTACTTTTCGCCAATCAACTTCAGTCCAATGTTCATATTTTCTTGCAAAATCTAATTGAGCCTTTTTATTTTTTGTACTAATTAATTGTTTTTTAACACCAGCTCGTCCTATAAGTCCCACTTCCTTCAGACGTCGAGATACTGTACTCCGACTAACATCAGCAAGATTTTCTTCTCGTAGTTCTCAAGAAATATCCATAGCAGTTTTTTTAACATCTGCTATCGACTTTCTTTTAACCATTTTATCAACGCGCTTTGTAGTTTTACGAGGTCTACCGCTTCGTGGTTTATCAGCTAGAGAGTTCGTCAACTTATATTTAGCAATAATCCTATTCACTGTTCTTTTATCAATTAATAAAGAATTAGCAATTTCGCGAAAAACCTTTCCTTGTTGAGAAAGGTTAATTACGACTTCGCGTGACTGAAGGTTTGTGTGTTTCGGCATCGCGGTAGGCAATAGACTGAAATATAGGTAAAGCAAATGCGGTTTGTTTATATTTCTTATAAGATACCGCGCTTATAAGATCGCAACAAGAATGTGGCTCAATACTTTTGAACGCAAATCAATATTATATTTGAAGAAATAAATAGAAAATATGTAATTTAAAAATTTTTTTACTGCATTACTATTCGTATAATTGTTATGTCAACTATTTTACATGATTAATTTTTAGAGCAATTCAGTATCTTATAATATATCTTAAAAAGACAATTTGGTTCAAAATTTTTGTACGCCACTGTATATCAGGAGACGCGGTAGTGTCTCGGGCCAAGTTCAAAAAATGACACTACTAACAAGTAACACTACCCAAATGTAAATCACCGATTTTGATAATTTTTGAATATGTTGTAGTAGACGTAAAAATAAGACATACGTATTTTTTTTTATCGGCGGAAAACCATATTTACACCCCTTTACACCCCTTTAAATTTATGGGTATCGATTTAATTGTTTTGTATATAAGGATTTAGTATTTTTGGCCCGAACCAAATAAAATAGTTGCATCATCAAGAGATATGAAAAATGGAAAATTTTCGACTCGGTTCGATCATTTTTAGGGGGTAAACCACCCCCTGTATTTGAAACAAAAATTTTAAAAATGCCCAGATAATTGCAAATTTTATTCAAAAATTTTGAAAAAAAATATATGTTACACTCGCATCCAAAACAAAAGTGAGACTGTTTGAGGATTTAAGAGTGATCACCCTTTTATCGAATTTCTTACGTAACATTTAAATTTATTCCGAAATAATGGTAAACAGTTTCATTTATCGTCAAATTAATTAATATTTACAAATTATAGTCTGATCAACCCTTCAATTCTATAAGGGGTGAGGAAAAACCTACCCTTAATAAGAGTAAGAAACCAGGATCGCGGCTCTTAGCATTACCCAGGATCACGACGGGGACGTGGCCGCGTGGATCCCATTTTATTTTATTTTTTTGGTTTTTTTGGTTTTTTGTTTTTTTTATTTGTTTATTGTTTTGTAATTTTTTTGTGTTTTTATTTGTATGTTGTTTTTTAATTTTTATATTTGCATTTTAACAATTAAAAAAAATTAAATTAATTAAACGTTACATTATAACTAACTTTAGTAATATTAATTAATGGCTATTCTTTATAGTCTTTACAATAATGAGGGACGCTTTGATTGCTGGGATCAAAAAAATGAGTAAAACATATATAATGTGTACACCAAGCGCACCTAATTAAAGCATTATCTTCACAATACTTGCAAGATGTATCACAATTTTCAAAACAGTATCGGACAGGAGTCTTGCATTTAGGTGGTTTTTCTTGAATATACCCACTTTTATACCATGCATATTTAAACATGTTTACAAACCTGGCTGAAGAAAACTGGTTATGAATCAGCGACTGAAGTTTTAATACATTGTTTCTTGCATGTAAATTGACATCAAAGCCATACAAAATTACCAGATCTGAAAAATGTTTTAAAAAATTTTTCCATGGTCTGAATCCATAAACATCTAGGGGTTGAATCATACCAGTTGTCCCAGCAGGAATTGTAAAAATATTGACATCTTTGCCTTCTAGACAAACGTTGTCAAAATTTTTCTTTGTTTGTCCTGTCCACGAATCTAAACATAAAACCGATTGTTTATCAACCACAGATAAGTAAATATCTTTGTACCATTGAACTGCCAGGTCAGATGATAATTTCCCAGATTTTGAAGGTACTACGACAATATTTTCTGCTTTATATATGTTCATTTCAACAACAGGTCCAAACTGCCCACCCGTTTCTTGTAAAACAATAAATAAAGGCGACTTGAGTAATCCACTAGCTGATACAATCGGTTGTATGGTATAGCTATGTGTTAATGAATTCTTCGATTGTGTTAAACATTCAACTTTTGCTGTTCCTTTGAAAGATAATGTTCGTCCTGCATGTGATTCATAATTAAAACCAGACTGATCTGAATTATAAACATTGTCAGCTCCTAATAATGAGATTTGCTCCCTAATTTTGGATACAAATTGATTTGCTTCTTGTACTAAATCATCTTTCTTTGATAAGAGCGTTTGGGTAGTGAATTTATTAATTTTTCTGGATACGATTCCGTGTTTTATTTTAAAATTGTGAATCCACTTTGATGAAGCCGTGAAAAATTCTCGAGGTAGTTGTACTTCATTTCTTGCATTTAAAGCCCATCTCTTAATATCAATATCATGAATTGGTATTGACTTCAAATGTGCATTTTGAAACTGTTTCATGACATATTTGCTAATTTCCAATAATTTCTCGTTTCTTGTGCCACCTTCTTTTACTTGCTTTTCCCATCTATATAACATTGTAATATTTTGAACTTTTTTAAATTTACTTTGTACACATTCAAATTTTAAATTTTTTTATGTACCAGAATGCCAATATTGAACAGCTTTTTCTTTATATTCGAAATCTATCATGTTTTTAACTTTTTTATTATCATTAATAATAGCGTTATAATCATCTTGGAAATCTTCTTCAATTGCATGGATTTCAGGAAGCGCAGTATTATCTTCGTAACATAAAGTAGTATAACTTTCAAATATCAAGGCAAAATCAATGGAGTCTTTAATTATATTCTCCAATTGTGACGCAAAAGCTCTCTCATCATCATTAATAGCTGAATCAATATTATATTGTGAATAATTAAAAGCTTCTTGTAACAATTTTAAAATGTTTCTTACATTCATCGTCATTTTTTTGTATACGTATTCGGTATAAAAATACGTAATTGGTGAGCTTAAGGTGTTTACTGATTTTTAAATTAATTTAATCGAGATTAGAACACCGTTGAAACCCTTAACGATCAACGCGATTGTCCGAGAAACTTTCTTCTTTGAAATATGGACTGCAGGATGTGAATGTGAATGTGAGAAATGGGCCCCGGAGCATCTCATGTAAACAAAAGCCGCGAGCTAAGGAGTGAGGAGCGCTCGCCTGGCGACGGAGGCATTCATATTTCAAAGAAGAAAGTTTCTCGGCTTCATCAAAGTGGATTCACAATTTTAAAATAAAACACGGAATCGTATCCAGAAAAATTAATAAATTCACTACCCAAACGCTCTTATCAAAGAAAGATGATTTAGTACAAGAAGCAAATCAATTTGTATCCAAAATTAGGGAGCAAATCTCATTATTAGGAGCTGACAATGTTTATAATTCAGATCAGTCTGGTTTTAATTATGAATCACATGCAGGACGAACATTATCTTTCAAAGGAACAGCAAAAGTTGAAT
Organism: Linepithema humile; assembly: GCF_040581485.1. NCBI lineage: Eukaryota > Metazoa > Arthropoda > Insecta > Hymenoptera > Formicidae > Linepithema > Linepithema humile. Next base: position 14,078,427 of record NC_090130.1, on the reverse strand, counting down.
GTTTAACACAATCGAAGAATTCATTAACACATAGCTATACCATACAACCGATTGTATCAGCTAGTGGATTACTCAAGTCGCCTTTATTTATTGTTTTACAAGAAACGGGTGGGCAGTTTGGACCTGTTGTTGAAATGAACATATATAAAGCAGAAAATATTGTCGTAGTACCTTCAAAATCTGGGAAATTATCATCTGACCTGGCAGTTCAATGGTACAAAGATATTTACTTATCTGTGGTTGATAAACAATCGGTTTTATGTTTAGATTCGTGGACAGGACAAACAAAGAAAAATTTTGACAACGTTTGTCTAGAAGGCAAAGATGTCAATATTTTTACAATTCCTGCTGGGACAACTGGTATGATTCAACCCCTAGATGTTTATGGATTCAGACCATGGAAAAATTTTTTAAAACATTTTTCAGATCTGGTAATTTTGTATGGCTTTGATGTCAATTTACATGCAAGAAACAATGTATTAAAACTTCAGTCGCTGATTCATAACCAGTTTTCTTCAGCCAGGTTTGTAAACATGTTTAAATATGCATGGTATAAAAGTGGGTATATTCAAGAAAAACCACCTAAATGCAAGACTCCTGTCCGATACTGTTTTGAAAATTGTGATACATCTTGCAAGTATTGTGAAGATAATGCTTTAATTAGGTGCGCTTGGTGTACACATTATATATGTTTTACTCATTTTTTTGATCCCAGCAATCAAAGCGTCCCTCATTATTGTAAAGACTATAAAGAATAGCCATTAATTAATATTACTAAAGTTAGTTATAATGTAACGTTTAATTAATTTAATTTTTTTTAATTGTTAAAATGCAAATATAAAAATTAAAAAACAACATACAAATAAAAACACAAAAAAATTACAAAACAATAAACAAATAAAAAAAACAAAAAACCAAAAAAACCAAAAAAATAAAATAAAATGGGATCCACGCGGCCACGTCCCCGTCGTGATCCTGGGTAATGCTAAGAGCCGCGATCCTGGTTTCTTACTCTTATTAAGGGTAGGTTTTTCCTCACCCCTTATAGAATTGAAGGGTTGATCAGACTATAATTTGTAAATATTAATTAATTTGACGATAAATGAAACTGTTTACCATTATTTCGGAATAAATTTAAATGTTACGTAAGAAATTCGATAAAAGGGTGATCACTCTTAAATCCTCAAACAGTCTCACTTTTGTTTTGGATGCGAGTGTAACATATATTTTTTTCAAAATTTTTGAATAAAATTTGCAATTATCTGGGCATTTTTAAAATTTTTGTTTCAAATACAGGGGGTGGTTTACCCCCTAAAAATGATCGAACCGAGTCGAAAATTTTCCATTTTTCATATCTCTTGATGATGCAACTATTTTATTTGGTTCGGGCCAAAAATACTAAATCCTTATATACAAAACAATTAAATCGATACCCATAAATTTAAAGGGGTGTAAAGGGGTGTAAATATGGTTTTCCGCCGATAAAAAAAAAACGTATGTCTTATTTTTACGTCTACTACAACATATTCAAAAATTATCAAAATCGGTGATTTACATTTGGGTAGTGTTACTTGTAAGTCAGGAGAAGTGTCTCCGGCCAAGTATAAAAAATGACACTAAGTCTCTTATCCTGCGCCCTCAAAGTCGACTTTTCGGGGGTTTGTAGCAACTAAAATATAAAAAATTAAAAAAAAAACACATAGCATATCCTTAAAGGTGGCATCGCCACGAGTAATTTGAACCAAAAAAAATTAAAATTGTGGTCCAGCCGTTTCGGAGATACAAGCGGTCAAAAAGTGATGTAGGTAATGCAAAAATTAAGAAACGTCGTTATTCTTCTCCTCTGTCTGCAGGGGCGGATAAAGAATTTGTGAGGCCCAGGGTATTATCATTATCATTAAAATTTACGAAAATTTCTCGCACCAGGTGCCAAGAGTCGACGATTTCGACTTTCCCGAGTTGCGCTACGGGAATTCTTTGCGCCAGGTGTCAAGGGTCGACGAATTCGACTTTCGCGAGTTGCGCTACGGGAATTTTTCGCACCAGGTGCCAAAGGTCGACGAATTCGACTTTCGGGAGTTGCACTACGGGAATTTTTCGCACCAGATTCCAAGAGTCGACGAATTCGACTACCCCGAGTTGCGCTACGTGAATTTCTCGCACTAGGTACCAAGGGTCGACGAATTCGACTTTCGGGAGTTGTGCTACGGGAATTTTTCGCACCAGGTGCCAAGAGTCGACGAATTCGACTTTCTTAAGTTGCACTACGGAAAGGAGGATGTTAAATATAGGTCGATTTTGGTCCATGGTGTGGAACCAAAACTACAAATGATTTCTTATAGATTTCATACCGTAGAATCACGTGGTAAAGTTTGTTTTCCTCTAGACACTGAGGAAAGTACGGAAAAATTGAAAAAAGACCATGAAAAAAGGAATTTCCCGAGTTAGTTGAAGCTTGGAACATTTTTGCAGCGATTTAAAAAAAATGATTTGTCGCTCTTGTCCTTTTGCAGGGAGGAAGTTCTGAGGCCCTCACATGACATACAAAAAAGACCGATCCGATATATGCGTCGGAAGACACCCTTATACCCGAAAAACCATCCTCAAAATCACTTAAACGATTCTCGCCAAGCTAGAAATGATTTGTCGTTCTTCTCCTTTTGCATAGAGGAAGTTTTGAGGCCCTCACATGACATACAAAAAAACCAATCCGATACATGCGTTGGAAGACACCGTTATACCCGAAAAACCACCCCCAAAATCACTTAAACGATTCTCGCCAAGCTAAGGGTGTCTTCCGACGCATGTATCGGATCGGTCTTTTTTGTATGTCATGTGAAGGCCTCAGAACTTCCTCTATGCAAAAGGAGAAGAGCGACAAATCATTTCTAGCTTGGCGAGAATCGTTTAAGTGATTTTGGGGGTGGTTTTTCGGGGAAAAGGGTGTCTTCCGACGCATATATCAGATCGGTCTTTTTTGTATGTCATGTGAGGACCTCAGAACTTCCTCCCTGCAAAAGGACAAGAGCGACAAATTATTTTTTTAAAATCGCTGCAGGAATGTTCCAAGCTTCAACCAGCTCGGGAAATTTCATTTTTCATGGTCTTTTTTTAATTTTTCCGTACTTTTCCCGGTGTCTAGAGGAAAACAAACTTTACCACGTGATTCTACGGTATGAAATCTATAAGAAATCATTTGTAGTTTTGGTTCCACACCATGGGCCAAAATCGACCTATATTTAACATCCTCCTTTCGTAAACACGAGAGAGAGAGAGAAAAAGAGAGGGAGAGAGAGAGGGAGAGAGAGAGAGAGAGAGAGAGAGAGAGAGAGAGAGAGAGAGAGAGAGAGAGAGGGGGGGGGACATATATTGATATAAAATCTAAAATCTCTTTAAATATTTAGTTATCAATAATCTTACCGTAATTTTTATGCGCAGAATAATGAAACGAATCAATTTGTGTAAAAAAAACGCATTATTATTTTTAAGAAAATGTATATAATTTACAATGTACTTTTTTTTACAATTATGCGTTTTCTTTATACCACTTGATTCTCATTATTCTATTCATAAAAGTATTACCAGTAAACATTCGATATCCTATGTATATACATGAAATATCCATAATGTGAAAAAAATGTACTGTATATACTATGTACATACATATGATATATGCTGATGTAGATACATTTGTGGATATACATAAGATATCTTATAGATATACATAGAATGTATATTCGTACGAGATCGCTGCCTGTATATACATAGAATATACCTCGTGTACATTCCATGTATATACATGTAACGTACATACATACGATATACATTGAGGTAGATACATTTATGGATATACATAGGATATCGTATGGATATACATACAATGTATTGTTGCGTCCTCGCGGTTTTGATTTTTGTCGCCCGATATCGCGTTTGACAGCTGATAGAACCGCGATCGATATATTGATTTACGGAATTAATAAAAGAGGATAGTTGCTAAGAAATAGTAAATGTTTAACAGTTACTAGGATATTATAAATAAACAAGTTGTTGCTAAAAGAATGTAAACAAGGAGACAGATGTCAGATTTTCGGGAGCTGCAGAAAAGTGTGGACGCGTTTCTGCTAGCTCAGTGGTGTACGGTTTAAACGGGATTGTTCTGTGTTATTCTGTTCAGTGTTGAGTGAAATAAAGTTTCTGTTGTGTTTTAAGAAGTGTTTTTTTTTTCGTGCGTGCCGATTGAGACAGAAACACCGTTCGCGGGCGCAACAGTATATTCGAACGAGATCGCTGCCTGTATATACATAGAATATACCTCGTGTACATTCTATGTATATACATGTAACCAAGGTTGGGAAAGTTACTTTATAAAAGTAACTCGTTATCGTTACTCGTTACCAATTTTAAAAAGACACTCGTTACCGTTACTCAAAAAGTAACGAATAGTTACAATTTCCGTTACTTTTATATATATAATACAAATTTTATGCATAATTTTTCTAATACAAGATTAAATTAAACACTACAAATTTACAGTAAACATTAAAAATTTTTGAACATTATTTTTCATTAAAGTAACAAAAATGATATAATTTTAATAATGATATCGCTATTAATATAAAGTGTAATAATTTTAATAATATATAATAAAAGTAATAATTTTGATAATAAGATATTTAAAATAAGAAAAATTTTTAATAAGTTGTAAACCAGCTTTTTTAAAAATTTTTAGATGCTGTAAATATAAATTAAAAAGTTTTCTTATTGTTAGTTTCTTATTTATAGTTTTCTATAAATTTGTAGATATATAGAGTAAATTTGAAAAATGTAACGATAAAAATAACTGTTAAATTTGCTACTCGTTACCGAAAAATGTAACAAAGTTACTTTTTTCGTTACAAAAAAAATTTGTAACGCCGTTACCGTTACAGTTACCCAAAAAAAGTAATTGTAACGGTAACGGCGTTACAAGTAACGCATCACTTCCCAACCCTGCATGTAACATACATATATACAATATACGCTGATATAGGTACATTTATGGATATACGTAAGATATCGTGTGGATATACATAGAATCAGTCATTAGTTCGTTCGCTTGCCGCTATGTGACGCATTATACGCTATCTATCTCGTATTTAAGTTTTAATCATAAAAACTATATAAAACTTGCAAAAGGCGGGTAATAATATTGAAGTCTTTAATTTGAAGATGTAATAACTTTTCCTATCAGTTTAATATCTGAATCCCAACACAGGGAATTTAGATAAACTGATTGTTCAAAAATTGGGTAGATAAATATCCGAATGAATGAAAATTGTTTATTATTAAAAAACGTACTGTATATACTATGTACATACATAGAATGTACCTCATGTACATGCCACGAATGTGTATTGCACATCCTCGGAATATATCCTATGTACATATTGCAAACATGCACTGCACATCCTCGGAATATACCCCATGTATATATCACGAATGTACACTGCATATCTTTGGAATATACCTATGTATGTACTATGGACATCCTATGTACATACATGTGGTAATTATTTCACATACATAGGATATGCGCTTTATATACTTTTCACATTCTCTGTATATACATAGAATATACAATATATGTATGTGGAACGTATATTGTGAGGACATTTTCATTGAAGAACTGTACATTATGTAGACCAGCGCTCGGAATTAGTTGCACATTTCGGGCCAATTTAAGAGACGACGCCTCCTGTTCCCCCACTACCGCCCGGCCGCTGGCGGTCGAGCCGCCGATAGCTCTGGCGCAGGAGCGTTTTATATAAGAAATAGGCTCGGTTGTTGAGGCACCTCTCAAAAAATAGTAATATTTTCTTTGCTACATAAATAATGTTTATTTTCATTAATAATTAAATATATATATATTATGTATTAATGAAAATAAACATTATTTATGTAGTGAAGAAAATGTTACGATTTCCTGAGAAATGCCTAAACAATCCAGCCTATTTCTAATATAAAACGCTCCTGAACCAGAGCTATCGGCGGCTCGGCCGCCAGCGGCCGGCCGGTGGTGGGGGGACAGGAGGCGTCGTCTCCAGAATCGGCCCGAAATGTGCAACTAATTCCGAGCGCTGATGTAGACCAAACGTCATTATGAGGATGGTCGTCCTAATATTTTATACGCAACGTATATTATGTAGACCGGATCTCATAATTTCTATACCGACTTTCGTACATTATGAGTACCATCCTTGTAATTATACGAAACATGCATTATGAGGACCTCTTAATTTATATGTTCTGTATATTGTGAGGACCACACACACACACACACACACACACACGCACACACACACACATCTAATTAAATTTCTTATGATTTGTGTCAATATACAGGGTGTCCCATTTTAAAAACCCCACGTGAATAACTTTTCAGAGAGACATTTTCAAGAAAAATAATTTAGACCAAAGTTGTAGGGGTCATTGGGGGCCATAAGTTGGTGACTTTGAGTTTGAACTTGGAGTCGATTTTGAAGGTTATTTGGGGGTCAACTTGAGTTTTTTAAATGGAACACCCTATTTTTGATTCCGAAATCTAATAGCTGGTGTCAAGAGCTTTTCAAAACACTATAATAAAGTTATTTTTCATTAAGTACTTTTTATTAAGTTTTTCATTAAGTTATGAGGCTTGAAAGTTACAGCATTTTGACATAAAATACAAAATATCTTGTAAAACATTCAATTTTCGGGAATCTTATCTTAATACTTTTGTGCATAAAATAATGAGACAAATCAATTGGTATAAAGAAAATACATAGTTGCTTTCAAGAAATAATATGTAATTTGCAACATGCAACTGCATACTTTTTTTTTAAAACCAATGTGTTTTCTTTATACCAATTCATTTGTCTCATTATTTGGTGCATAAAAGTATTGAGGCAACATACTCAAAAACTGAATGTTTTACAAGATATTTTATATTTTATGTCAAAATATTGTAATTTACAAGCCTCAACTCGAAAAGTATTTAATAAAAAATAACTTCATTATAGTGTTTTGAAAAGCTCTTGACAGCAGCTATTAGATTTTGGAATCAAAAATAGGGTGTTCCATTTAAAAAACTCAAGTTGACCCCCAAATAATCTTCAAAACCGACTCCAAGGTCAAACTCAAAATCACCATCATTATGGCCCCCAATGACCCCTACAACTTTGGTTTAAATTATTTTTCTTGAAAATGTCTCTCTGAAAAGTTATTCACGTGGGGTTTTTAAAATGGGACACCCTGTATATTAAAGTATAGTTTTTTCTTTTAATTTACGACTTGAAATTTCCGGAATAATACCCCGTTCATAGCTGTAGAAATTATCGATCGAAATGCAAAATGTAAAAAAATATATCGATTATCTTATGATGCGATATACAGGGTGGCCCATTTTGAATTAGCCAGTCAAATATCTTGAAAACTGAGCCCGGCAGACAAAAATGTTTTACATAAAATTTATAGAGTTTTGAGGGAGAAAAAAGAGAGATGGTGACCATGAATTTTAACTACGGTCATTCGTCAAGGTCATATAAAGGTCATCTTTATTTTTTAAAATGGATTACCCTGATTTTTTTATAAATCGATTCTTTGCAATATTCGGCGTAAAAAGTTATAAGTGTAGAATGGCCAAAATTTGAATACTTTACGAGATATTTTATACTTTAATTTGACATAATTTTACAAACTATGAAATATCTCGTTAAATATTCATTTTTCAATTATCTTACAATCTAAGAATGAATATTTAACGAAATATTTCATAGTTTGTAAAATTATGTCAAATTAAAGTATAAAATATCTCGTAAAGTATTCAATTTTTGGCCATTCTACACTTATAACTTTTTACGCCGAATATTGCAAAGAATCGATTTATATAAAAAAATCAGGGTAATCTATTTTAAAAAATAAAGATGACCTTTATATATGACCTTGACGAATGACCGTAGTTAAAATTCATGGTCACCATCTCTCTTTTTTCTCCCTCAAAACTCTATAAATTTTATCTAAAACATTTTTGTCTGCCGGGTTCAGTTTTCGAGATATTCGACTGGCTAGTTCAAAATGGGACATCCTGTATGTTAAAATACAGTTTTTTTTTCTAATTCATGCCTAAACGGCTTGAGATAGCGATTTAAAAGATATATTTTTTTTATAATTTGAGAAATTTCCAGTTGAATGATCTTATTTTGCGAATCGCAATCTGCCATCATTTTACTGCAAAGTGCAAAAAAAAACATACCGGTCCTCTTATCATACGGTAAATAAATATACATATATTAAAATATTGTTCTTTTGCTAATTCATACCTAATCGGTTTGAGACAACGATTTATACGATAAACTTTTTTTGATAGTTTGAAGAATTTCCAATTGAATGATCTTATCCTGCAAATCGCAATATGTCATAATTTTACTGCAAAATACAAAAAAACATATTAGTCCTCTTACTATACGATAGATTGATATATATTAAAATATAGTTCTTTTCCTAATTTACGCCTAAATGGCTTGAGATAACGATTTATTTAATTAATTATTGATAGTATTTTTTCCACAGTTCGACAAGTTTGCTTATCGAAAGGTCTTATACTGCGAATCGTTATCTATCATCGTTCTAACGCAAAATTAAAAAATCTCCCGGTCCTCTTACGATAGGCCGATATACAGAGTGTATAAAAAGTACCGGAACCCCAGAATATTTCGAAAAATATAAGTTTTATAAAAAAATATTTCAGATAAAAGTTGTATGATTTAAAAATATCTATTTATTGATCCTATTAGTTTAATCTTAAGTGGAGACGCTTCTGAGATTTAAAGGTCATCTTTATTTTTTTAAATGGAACCACCCTAATTTTTTTATATAAATCGATTCCTCGCAATATTCGGCGTAAAAAGTTATAAAGATAGCTAAAAATTGAATAGTTCACGAGATATTTTATACGTTTAATTAGACATAATTTTACACAAACTATGAAATATCTCGTTAAATCTCGTTAAATTCATTTTTCAATTATCTTGTCTGAACACTTTTTCTGAACACAGAGTTCTACAAATAAGGTCCTATACATATTTTACCTAACTCCAATATTTTAGTCGTTATTATCAAAAAAACTTGTAAAAATCTCCGAAGGGGGGGGGGGGATGGATCCACTGCCTCCACGCATACACGCGAAGCGAGGTTTCCACATGGGTTTACAAATTTCTACGTTTTTTGATAATAACGACTAAAATATTGGAGTTAGGTAAAATATGTATTATATTATATGTATATAAAATAGGATCTTATTTGTAGAGCTTTTTATGAGCTTCATTTTTTTGACAATAAACAATGAATACTTTTTAAAATAATTAACAAACACAGTTTTACCTTTGAGACGGGTATGGGGGGCGGAGGGGGTATTTGCACCAAAAATCCATTTGGGAATATTATTTACTAGATAAAATAAGTATTTAGGTTGAATATCAGCCAAATTGGAGGTGATACTTTTTTGGAAGTACTCCCGGTTATCGAGTTATGGATTGAATTAATAAAGTTAGAATATTAGTTTTGCAAATTTCCAAATTTTGCGAATTTACTTGAATTTATATTTATTTTCAAGTTTTTTATTTCTTTAGATTTCTCTTTTATTATTTTCACATTTGCGACATGCCGAAATGTGGTGAAAAATAAAACATATGAAATTCAGAACAAAGTAGGGCAGGGGAAGCAATAAAGTATGCTCATGTATGTATGGAAATTGTATATTTTACGAGTATCAATAACTATAGAAATATATTATATAGACGCCAATAATAACATAGCACAGTGAAAAGAGAGAGTAGAATAAAGGTAGCAGACTAAAAGAATAGGCAAGAAGGAAAAATAAAAGATTACAGGTAAAATAGAGAAGAGTAAAGAAAGCATAAAAGGTTATACGCAGAATGGGATGATATCATACTTACGTGGATTATCATAAATGTGATTGGAAAATAGTTAAAATGAATATAGTGATAATATGTTGGACCTCACAATAAACATTATGTAAAATTTTTATACTTTTGACGATATTTTACTTGTAATAATGTACATTTAGTTAATTTTGTAGTCAGAAGCACTAATTTGTACTAAAGATACTATGTATAGAGGAATATTTTAAATTGGGAAACATAATTGTGTTTTATAATAAAATAAACTATCGGTCCTCGGTTTATACGATCACTGTATGAAGACAAAAATGCTTAATATTTCGAAAAACTAAATATGTATATATAAAATTCCAGTGATACACTCATCTACATGTTGATGTATACCTATGTATTCGAAAAAATATATGTGTTAGTGTCGGTCCTCATAATATACGGCTCACGTACATATATATATGTACATATATACGTACATATATATATGTAATTTTCTTTTTCATACTTTTTCACACTTTTCGAGTTATTTTATACCTTAATCTGACATATTTCGATATAAAATATAAAATATCTCTGAAAATATTAAGTTATGGATAATCTTACCGTCCCAATAAATATTAGGACATTTTATGTACATCCTTATGTACATCCATTATGTATATACATATGTATATACATATATGTATATACATAGGATGTACATAAAATGTCCTAATATTTATTGGGACGGTAAGATTATCCATAACTTAATATTTTCAGAGATATTTTATATTTTATATCGAAATATGTCAGATTAAGGTATAAAATAACTCGAAAAGTGTGAAAAAGTATGAAAAAGAAAATTATATCCTTTATATCTTTGTTAATATTTTATTAACAAATAAACTGCCATGTAATAAAATTTTATTGGTATTAATGAACGAAGAACCTCTCATCGACGTCGACGTCGATCCAGTCGCAAAACTTATAATGTAAAATAATTTAGTTAATATGTTATTAAATTAATATAAATGTTACATCCGAAATGTAGAAAAATAATTGAAAAATAATTTAAATTTTGTCACATAATTAATTCCGTATATTTCTGTACATTTTTATATTAACTTAATTACATATTAAAAAAACATATTAACTAAATTATTTTATAACATGTCTTGTGTTTTATATTGCATTTACGTCATGTGAAACAGATGTTTTATTGGTAATATTAGAAAATAACTAATTACATAAGTCTTGCGTTTGATATCAGTTACGTTATGTGAAACATAATAAGTGTCATTTCAAATGTTCTAACTAAATTATTTTATGTTTAACATATCTTTGATTTGATATCATTATTTTATTTCGCATATTTTGTAAAAATTTTAACGAAACTGTGATATGAAGCTAAAGATATTTCATATCAGCTATCCATGGCTTTATATCAATGGGGCAGTCGAACCAAAGCTACACCGAACAACATGTTAACTTACATAATGTCAATTAATTACATGATGTCAATTAATCATGCTAATTATTACATTATTACTCATTTTCATTGTTTCATAATACTTTGAGGTGTAAAGAGGGGCGGAGGAGTGATGAAGTCCCTCGACGGAGGGGGGGGGGGGAGATGGCGCGAAGGGCTGCACTGGGGACAGGGGGGCTCGAAGGGGATGGGCGAAACCCGTTGGCAGCGCCAAGTTTTTTTGAATTTTTTAATAAATATTTTATTTTAATTAAATTTTTAAAAATTTTGTATATGCACTAAAAATAACATATCACTTACTTTCTAGAATCAAATTTTGATCAGTTTTATTTATACATTTTATGTATATTTTATGTATGTTTATTTTGAATTTGCATCTTGAATAATATATCAGTTACTTTTCATGTTGGTAATATATTAAAAATTTAGATAATTATTAAAATATAAACATATTGGAGTGTCTTTTTTGGAACTTGACCAGACCTTATTATTTATAAATCTGTTGCAGTTATAAGTACACAAGGGAGTTTGATGAAAGTGAGTCCCCTTGTCCATGTAAATCCGACCGTGCGATCTCCACGCGGTACATCTTGGGTAATGCTAACGCCAGCGGTATTTAAATTTTGAAGTCTCATAACTCAGAAAGATCTCAACTAAAAAGGGTTTGTAACCAGTGTTTCGAAAACGCCTTGACGTCAGTTATAAGAATAAGAAATAAAAAGTAAGGGTTCCCATTTAAAAAATTTAAGTCGACCTTGACATGACCTTCACGACGCCATTAATACATAATATATTGTTACGTTTCCGAAACGCGTCGCACAGTTTGCACAAATAAACCAACACTTTTTATGAAAATAAACACTTTAATAATAAACACAGAACTCAATAATAAGTAACCGATAATACAATTCAAAGATCGGAGCTGTCATAAACGTCCGCCCGAACAGACAGCTATCCAAGATCTGACATATGACAGTTTGTTTATAAACTGTCATAGAGACTCTTTAAACCGCTAATCAATATTCGTTGTCTATGCCATTTAGCTTCAACTTTCTAGTGACCGAACACACAGCATCAGCGACGAAAAGTACGGGCGCAACACTGCTCCTCTTCTTCAAGATTGTCGTCCCGACAATCATTCTTGAATCTTTTTCTTTAGGACTGAGATATTCCTTTGTTCTTCTCTGAGCTGCTGCAACAGATTTTCCGAACGAATATCTCCAATCCTCAAGCTGTCGATTCCAGGGAATGTTTCCTCGCTCTACCTCGCACTTCATGCAAGTTACCGGGCTTGACTTCCCATCGACTTCTTAATTTTCAGACAAGGGGGGGAATAACTTCCGTGGACCCAACGTCTCTGAGGACTCCTTAAGTCTTTGCCTCGGCATTTGCCCTCCGTCCCACGGGAAAACCACGGTCAAAAATCGTGAACGAGGCAATCTTCATTGAGAACAAAATTCACCGCCATGCTTTTCTGGTGTTCTTAATTCCTTCCTTCAAGAATCTTCTATGTTCACTGTAACTGAACACAAAATAAAACGAGTAACTTGAAAATAGAAAGAAAATTGTTAACTTTAGACTCAAAATTATAAAAATTTATTTATTCCAAAATTTGTCTTTCATAATAGGGAGCTAATCTATCTAGATGAACTACTTTATTTTTATATTTACTGGATTTTCTAATACAATAGACTACATTATTTAATTTTTTTACAACTTTATAAGGTCTCTCCCAATTGCTTTGTAATTTAGGTGTTCTTCCTAAAAATCTTTGAGGATTGTACAACCAAACTTTCTGTCCTACATCAAACGATAATTGACGAGCATTTTGATCATAAAGAGCTTTAATTTTAGCAGACCTAATATCTAAATGTCCTCTAGTTTCTTTGTGAATACAATTCAATTTTTCTTTTAATTGAGAAACATAATTTTCTCTGGAATATATAGACTCTTGGGGAGGATTTCCACGAAGAAGATCTAATGGTAACTTTAAGTCTCTACCGAAACACATTTCTGCTGGAGAAATTTTAACAGACTCATGTCTGGCTGATCTAAGAGCCAATAAACACATTCCTATCCATTGATCCCAATCACGTTGATTTGTTGAAACAAATTTTGCTAAATAATTTAAAATTGTTTGATGCTGACGCTCTACCATTCCATTAGATTGCGGATGCAATGGAGTAGTTCTTGTCTTCTTAATTCCTAATAATTGAGATAATTCAAAGAAAAGACGAGAATCAAAATTTCTTCCCTGATCAGTATGAAGTTCTGAAGGCACACCGAATCTAGAAACAAATTGATTTACAAAAACCTCAGCAACAGTTCTAGTCCTGAAATTTTTTAAAGGAAAAGCTTCTACCCATCCAATAAAGCAATCAACTACAACCAATAGATATTTATTCCCTAAAGAAGAAGACGGAAATGGACCAAGAATGTCCATTTGAAGTCTTTCAAACGGAGAACCAGTGTTATAAATCTGAAATTCCGACTTTCCTTTTTCCGAAGGGCCTCTTTTTGACACGCAAATCTTACGAGTCCTACACCAATTTTTGACATCAGCCTTACATGTTGCCCAATAAAATCGTTTTCTAATTCTATCAAGGGTTTTATTTATTCCAAAATGTCCTCCTGAAAAAGAATCGTGAGCTTCTTTCAAAATTTGACCAATCTTTACTCGGGGAACAATCATTTGCAAAACAGAATTTTTCAAATAGGCGTCTTCTAATTTCTATATAAAATTCCATTTTTAACTAAAAGAGAATTCCATTGAGTCCAATAGACCTTGGCTGAAGAATCTTCAGAAACAATTTCTTGCAAAAGAGGTCGACGATCTTCTTCCTTTCCACAAAGTATCTTAACTATAGCTGAATCTTTTAATTGTTCTTCTCTCCAATTTATTGTTTCAGATTCAAAAATAATTCGCCCAACTTCTTTTTCTTCTCTAATCTCTGTTTTGAAACAATAATTACAATTAATTTTTTCACAAGGCCGTCTAGACAACCCATCAGCATTTCCATGCAAATTTCCTTTTCGATGAATAATCTCAAAATCATATTGCTGCATTTGTTCTAACCAACGCGCTAATTGTCCTTCCAAATTCTTAAAAGACAAAAGCCATCGTAAAGAAATATAGTTAGTTCTGATAATAAATTTCTTACCATATAAATAATGATGAAAAGATTTAAGTGAATCAACAACAGCGAGTAATTCTCTCCGTGTAACACAATAATTTCTTTCAAATTTACTTAAAACCTTACTAAAATAAGCTATAACCTTCTCTTTTTCATCTTGAATTTGAGATAAAACCGCACCAATACCGTGATTAGAAGCATCTGAATCAAGAATGAATTGTCCAACCTCATTTGGAAAAGAAAGAATAGGAGAAGTGACTAAACGTTCAAATAAAGTCCAAATAAATGTTGATGAATTTTCCGTTAATACAAATAATGGTTTAGCTACTAAAGAAAATCCTTTGACGAACTTTTTGTAATAAGAACAAAATCCAAGAAAACTCCTGATTTGTTTCTTAGTTCGAGGAATAGGCCAATTTTTTACAGAAGATATCTTTTCTTCATCAGTCGAAATCCCTTTTTCGGAAACAACATCTCCTAAATACTTAATTTCTTTCTTCAAGAAAGAACATTTTTTAGGATTTAATTTTAAATTAGAAGAGCGAAGTCGAAGAAAAATCTTTTTTAATCGTCCAAGTAATCCATCGAAATCTTGACTGAAAATAATTACGTCATCTAAATAAACTAAACAATCTTTATTTATTAATTGACGAAACACACTTTCCATAAGACGTTCAAAAGTTGCCGGAGCATTGCAAAGACCGAAAGGCATTACTCTGAATTGCCACAATTTATTTCCTACCGAAAAAGCTGTTTTCTCTTTGTCCTCAGGACGTATTTTTACTTGCCAATATCCACTTTTAAGGTCCAAAGTGGAAAACTATGAATTTCCAGACAACCGATCTAGTATATCATCTATTCGAGGCAAAGGAAAAGAATCTTTGACAATTACTGCATTCAACTTCCTATAATCAACACAAAATCTAATCGAACCATTTTTTTTTTTTACTAAGACCGCGGGAGAAACCCACGGACTTTGTGATTCTTCTATAACTCCCTGTTGTTTCATTTCTTTAATAATCTTATCAACTTTCCTACGAAAATGAAAAAGAATACGCCGAGGAACTTGTTTAATAGAATTGGAATCTTTCACTTCAATCTTATGTTCAACTTCATTACAATTTCCCGCGACAATATCTTCTGCGAAAACTTCCTGAAATTCCACTAAAAATTGAGCAAATTGATTTTTTTTTACTTTCTCTAATTCTTCTGTCTTTTTTTCAAAAAGCTCTCTCAAGAAAGAAGGAATTTCCATCATAAAATCTGCAACACGAGAACAAACTAGAGTCTTTTTTTCTTTACAAGGAAAATTTTTAAAGAAAGAATCACAAAATGTGTCAAATTTAATCTCCGATAGAAAATCGATTCCTAACAAACAATCCTCAACCATATCTACAACAACAAAAGCAGACAATTTTATTGAAAAACCCCCTATTTCAACCAAAATTTCTACTTTTTCTTTAACAGGAACTTTTTCTCCCGTAGGATACCTTAAGTTCAATGAAGTTTTAGTTAAAACCCGTTGAACAGGAAAATTAACAAAATTTTCTTTAATCAATGTCACATCAGAGCCTGTATCAATTTTAAAAATGCAATTTTTCTTATTAACAAATCCTTTTACACAAAACATTTTGTTTTTATATTCATCCTTTTTACAATTTATACAACTTAAAATATTTAATCCTTTTGGGGCCCCGTATCTCTTTGTCGAATTCGCCCCGACTAATTCGACTAACAAGGGGAGGACGCGGACTTCGGGTCACCGATTTCAAAGAAATTTTTATATGGTATAGTACTCTATCAGAAGAATACTTGAGTAAAAGGATAGGGCGCAACGCTTAGCCGTTTTCGAGAAAAATCGATTTGAAGTTTATGGCGTCCCTTATATTCCGGTCCTGTTAGATTGGTTGTCGAGATGGCGGCGTAGCTCGGGCACTTAGGTCCTGGGCTATCACGCTGTCGACCTGGGTTCGATCCCTGCCTATTATACTTTTTTTTTTCATTTATTTTATTTATTCTAGCGAATATTTATTCATTATATTATTATAATTAAATAAAATTATTTTAATTAACAATTTTGTTTTTTTTTTAATTTGCACTTTTACTACTATCATATAAAAAATAAAGTAAAAAAAACGTCTACGATTTAAATAATATTATAATTATTATTTAATACCAGAAATATTTTATTAATCATAATTTAATTTGGTGTGTAGGAATATACGTTACAGAAGAGAAGTAGTCTGAAGGAGAGCTAAAAACTGTTAGCAGTTACCTGATGTGAAAACATTAGGTATACAAATATTATGGTTGGAGCAATAAGTAACTCAACGAAGTTGAGTGAAAAATTACATACCAAATTAAATTATAATTAATAAAATATTTCTGGTATTAAATAATAATTATAATATTATTTAAATCGTAGACGTTTTTTTTACTTTATTTTTTATATGATAGAAGTAGTGAAAGTGCAAATTAAAAAAAAAACAAAATTGTTAATTAAAATTAATTTATTTCATTATAATAATATAATGAATAAATATTCGCTAGAATAAATAAAATAAATGAAAAAAAAGTATAATAGACAGGGATCGAACCCAGGTCGACAGCGTGATAGCTCAGAGCCTAAGTGTCCGAGCTACGCCGCCATCTCGACAATTAATCCAACAGGACCGGAATATAAGATACGCCATAAACTTCAAATCGATTTTTCTCAAAAACGGCTGAGCGTTGCGCCCTATCCTTTTACTGAAGTACTCTTCTGATAGAGTACTATACCATATAAAAATTTCTTTGAAATCGGTGACCCGAAGTCCGCGTCCTCCCCTTGTAAGCCTAGTTTTCCTCGGACTTCTGTTTTAGCGCGGAGCAGTTCGCACGAAAATGTCCTATACTACCACATTGCCAGCAGTCCTTTTTAACTTTATCTTTTTGAAATCTAAAATTTTTTCTTTCCTGGTCATCTTTCTTTTCAGAATTAAATTGCTTTTTTTTCTGAAATTTCTTTTTGTTTAAATTCCACTCTTGTCTATTAAAACTGTTTTCCTGAATTTTTTTTACCGCTTTAGCTTTTTGAATTGCAACTTCTAATGAAGAAACTCCCTCCAATTGTAATGTTCGTTTAATAAAACGATCTGATATAGACGACTGATAAAGACTGATAAAGACGACAGAAATAAATTGGGCACATGCAATCTTTTCGCGAACTTGATGAGTACATTCCGGATAAACTAATTGTGACAATCGTTCGATATCAGACCCCAAAGTTGCTTCATCTTCACCGAATTTCTGCCGACGGTTTGTAAATTGCGAATAATACGATTGTGCGAGTTGACTTTCTCCAAAGCGAAGCTCCAATCTCGATTTTAATTCATTAAATTCCAAATTTTCTATATCAGTGACACATTCCAAAACCGAACGAGTTTTTTCACGTAAACATGACACTAATGCAACTGTCTTAGCCGAATCTGTCCATCGATTAGCACTCGCGATCAAATCAAATTGAGAAAAAAATTCACGTAACGGTACCGTCCCGTCAAAATTATCCGGTTTTAACTTAAACCCTAACTCTTTTGCGATTGAATTTTCTAAATTACTTTCATTACTACCCGTTGCCCTATCTAAATTTCTACTACTAGTATCTCTTATATCTGTACGACTTAGCTGAGATTCCTGGATATTCCTCAGCTGTTCTTCCATTCTGTGCAACATCTCTTCACGTCGTAGTAGCTGTTCCTGGAATTCTTCCTGCTGTTGCAAGCGTTCAGTGCGGTATCCCTCCTCCTGTCGCAAGCGCTCGGCGTGTAGATGTTTAATTTCTCGCAAGGCGATCTGTAACGCTGTTGCTTCTGAGGAAGTCGTCTCTCCCAAAGGACAAAGCGGAGTCATTGACCGTAGTCTCAGTGTGTATCGATTCAATCGTTGCTGTCGCGGTTTCTAAAACCTTAGTCTTTGATTGATTCAAACCAGCAACTATTATATCGGTCTTAACGGTGTGGAGACCCAATTTATTGCATAAGTTCATCGTCATGAAATTGGATTGAGAGCCAGAATCTAAAAGAGTACTGCATCGATGCGTTTGTCCATCCTTGCCAGTGATCATTACTATTGCCGTGGGCAATATACGCTGTACAGGCCTTTCCGTTGCTACGTGCGCTGCCACAGTTTCCTTTGTCTCATTATTGTTTGCTGGTTGGGATTTTTGTCCTTTGTCATGCTCCTTGTCATCCTTTTCGACATTGGCGTCACTCTTCCCGTTTCCACTCCACTTTCCGATCTCGAAATCATTTTTTAGGGACGAGCTATCCCGGACGAGCCCCCAAAATGTTACGTTTCCGAAACGAGTCGCATAGTTTGCACAAATAAACCAACACTTTTTATGAAAATAAACACTTTAATAATAAACACAGAACTCAATAATAAGTAACTGATAATACAATTCAAAGATCGGAGCTGTCATAAACGTCCGCCCAAGCAGACAGCTATCCAAGATCTGACATATGACTGTTTGTTTATAAACTGTCATAGAGACCCTTTAAACCGCTAATCAATATTCGTTGTCTTGACAACGAATATAAGAAAGATTATTAACATATGCCATTTAGCTTCAACTTTCTAGTGACCGAACACACAGCATCAGCGGCGAAAAGTACGGGCGCAACAATATATAAATTTAATCATTAATGAAAATAAACATTATTTATGTAGTGAAGAAAATGTTACGATTTCCTGAGAGATGCCTAAACAATCCAGCCTATTTCTAATATAAAACGCTTCTGAGCCAGAGCTATCGGCGGCTTGGCTGCCAGCGGCCGGGTGGTAGTGGGAGAGCGGGAGGCGTCGTCTCAAGAATCGAGCCGAAATGTGCAACTAACGCCGAGTTCTGGAGTATATAGTAGATATAATACACATTTACATATTCAATTGTATTATTCATAGAAATGTGCAAACATAACAAAAGTAAATAGTTCAATATAAGGAGATGGGAAGAGATAAACGAATGGATTATCTCTTAAAATTAAAAATATTTATATATAATCGTGAATTTATAATTATATATGCAATAAGAGAAAAAAGTACATAAAATTTAGCATAGTATTTTAAGTAAATACTATATTCTGTAATTCAATATTATTTAAATGTTATTTTTAATTTCATATTACTTTTAATGAACTTTGTGATAAATGGTGCGCGCGTTGTTCTTTATTGCTTATTTAACATAGTATATTTCGGTGATCGATAATTAGGTCGATAAGCCCGCGCCAGTCGGCCGCTACCGTTTGATGGCGCCATGGGCAAACTCCTTGTGGGGAATTTCTGTCCGCCATATTTGTACGCCATGAGCGCAGTTCTACCAAGCGAGAAAATACACAATCATTACGACTACGATCTTGACTTTCGTTCTGTACAGTCAACGTAATAAATAAGTTGTTCTTGACCACAAGTGCTTCGATCTCTATCCCGACACGTCTATAGAAAGTGGGACACAGAATTAAGTCACAAGTCCCCACATTGACCCCGATGTGATTCGGGGCGAGAAGTTTGCAAGATTCAAGCGATCCAGCTCGTGGGTCAAATAAAGGACACGCAGCTTCACCGTAATCACGGCCATTGTAAGCATCTGGACACCGGCATTCCTGGCACCAAGCGCACAGCGCGACGGTGCTGAAAGACTTAGCCAAGGACTTCCCTGGAGGAGGCGTCCAGCACGCGGGGCCAAGGACAGCGATACAAGAATTCCACGCCACCGGTGCCTAGAGCATCGTCACCGGGGCATCGGCATCGGCAAAGAGCGTTTCAAGTACACCGATCGGCAGCGAACAGATCGTTTACCGGACATTTTTGCGCATTAACGCCATTTGGAAATCGTTCGTTTTTCACTATCGCGTAGCAAAGAAAGTGCAGTTCTACGGCGTTAAGGCTCGTTCCACAGCCAGCGCGTACTCGCTTCATACGAACGCGGCTTAAGTAAGAATCGACACAGTGTTAGTGTCCGCGTGCGTGCGCTATTGTTATGGTGTTAAAACTAAGGTAACATGGAATCTCCCACGGTAGAACAGTTGCAAGAGCAACTGGCCAATTTACAGACGGAATTGCAAAAAGCGCAAAGCCAGGCCAGCGTAAACGTCGCGCATGTAGATTCGTACCGGGTTTCGAAAATTCCGCCATTTCTCATTAGCGATCCCATGACATGGTTCATTCAAGTCGAAGCGACTTTTGCAACCGCACGCATAACAGATGAAAAAACAAAAGCCCATTATGTAATTATGTCATTGGATGCGGAAGCGATAGCGTGTTGCCGTGATCTCATTGCAGAACCCGACCCGTCCGAACCACACACAAAGCTTGCGACGATTTTTCCGTCGGGCAGAAGTTCACCCGCCGATAAGCGTGTCAAACCTCGTTGCTCTATTTAATGGATTTTAATAATTACTGCAATACTTATAGTTGGGCGCCAGGCGCGGATTAACGCGCCGCACAAACGAATACGTTAGAGTTCATATTTTTATTAATGAGTAACGGCGATAAGCGCGACTAGCCCGCTCTACAAATGGCAGAGGGGTTCTTTAGAGATGCTAAATACCGATTTGGAGAGAGGAGTCTGAAATAGATGGTTATTAAGAACACATTAATTGGTAACAAATAACATTTAATTAGTGTAATTAGGTGATGTTGATAATTGAATAATCAAGTGAGGTTGACGCCGGGTGATAGGCGTCTTAACAATCCCGCGGAGCGGAGACATAAATTACCTCGGTGAGGCGCTATGATTTTGATATTTGACTCGCGGAAATCCGCGTACTTCTGTCTCACGCGGTATAATATATTCGACGTACAAGTTCTATACTTCTCATTAGGTACGGTCGTTACAATTCACTCTACTTTAATCTCTCTTTATAATAGTTAGCATACAACGCAATTCTTCCCTTACACGATTCTTAACTGTTCTTAATATTAACGCTCGACAAAAGGTCGAGGTGAGAGATACGCGACAGGCTAACTTCAAGGAGCTCTTACGCTCGGTACACTATTACATGAATCGACGCGAAATTATTACGCACGAAAGGCATTACTTAACGCAAAACGACTGTCGGCTCGGCATTCCCGAGGGGAAAAAGTATGGTGAAATCTTATTCTACAAAAGCGGTAGTCAGCGGGGCCCGGCCTAAATCTAACCTCGCACGATACCGCGAGACATCTCGGTATATGCTATACCCTTTACGCCAAATATGCGGGTTCTTATTTCTGCGAGGCTCGGGCCGCCTACTGATACCGCTCTTACCGCGAAGTCGAAGTGGTGGCCTTACAAATCGTCGGTACGCCCGTTGTGGTCCTCGAGGTTCCTATCAGGTTGCCGACTCGCCGAACAGTGACGACCGCGAGGCTCGCCGGACAGCGGTGACATTCCGCGCATCGTCCTGCGCATGTAGATCCTCGCTATCGATTAGCGATTCTTGATCCTTCGATGTTTCCTAGATCTCTCGATGCTCGCGTCGCTCCTCGATATATCGGCCCTCGGTGACGCTTTTCCGAGGTGACCCCGGTCTCTCTCTTCTGGCAGCTGCCGTTAACGTCCTTCGCGGCCTTTTCCGTTTCCGGATCCGAACCTTCTCTGAATCGGCCGGGAACTGGCCAGGTTCCGACCTGATTCTGCTTTCCTGGCTCGTTACGACAACTCCTTTTTCGGGTACTCCACCCCGGGTCTTTGGCGTGTGAGAGCGCGCTTCCCTCTCGGGCGTCATCTCTCTCGGTGCGTTCACCGGCCTCGATATGCTCCGAATCTGAAACGGTATCTGCGGTAGCGACTGTGTCTGGAATCGAATTATACAAGCAAGGGTATTTCTACTTGCCCTTATTCTGGATTTGTCTGCACGCCGTCCGGGCCTCCGTCGTCCTGCCTGCTGAGTCCCTCGCAGGTCCCACGAAGGCTGCTCCACCTCAATCACAATATGGGAGTTTGGCCACTCACCACGACTCGCGCAATTCGCTACAACGCTCAAAAAGAGAATTAAGAGGGAGAGGTCGTCGCCCCCCGCGGTGGGGTTTCCGACCTCAAATTTCCCTCCTCGATCGAGCTTTCTCGCCCTTGTGACGGACCTCAAAAATGTCACGTTACAAGCTCAAGGAGAGAATAATTGAGAATTTTTCAGCATCGGCCGAGAGCCAACTTCGTAAATTACTAAAAGGACAAGTCTTGACGTCCGAAAAACCCTCGCAAATTCTTAGTAGATTACGTAATCTAAATCCCGATAAACGCTGCGATGACAGTTTTAAAGGCAATCTTTTTTGAATATCTACCGTAGCAGACTAGAAGCATCCTCGCGACTTCAGAGATTACGGACTTAAACAAGCTTGCCAAAATGGCCGACAAGGTAGCCGAGACAGTAGATGATTCTTCGAGATGCTTAGCCGTCGCCACCACTAAAGAATCACATTCCTCTGACTTTGAGAGCAAAATCAAGAAAAAACTCGCTACGGAGCTCGCGGCTCTCTCGGTCATTAAACGATCAAGTAGATCGCAAGATAGAGATTCGGACCGGACAGGAGCCGTAAGCGCTCTACGAGTAGACGTCCGAATGTGTGTTGGTCGCATCGAACTTTCGGCGACAAAGCGCGAGCATGCAAAGGCACCGACAAATTTTCCTGTTCGTGGTCTAAAACCAATGCCGCCTCGGGGGGTGGGGGGGGGGGGGTAGAGCGATCTGCTACCATGGAGGCGAGTGTAGCAGGTCGGCAATCAAGCGTTCGCCTCCACGTTCGTGATCGCGTCACGGCGGAAACGTTTCTCATTGACACCGGTGCGGACATTGTATTACTGTCAATAGGCAACGCAGCAAGCAAGCCACCCAGTAATCTCAAACTTTACGCGGCGAATGACACGCGAATTAACACTTACGGTGAATCGTTCCAAACGCACCTCGGCATTCGTTCACTTACGTGGAATTTTTGTGTAGCGTCAGTTCCGTACCCAATCATCGGGGCCGATCTGATCAAGCATTATGGTCTCTTACCCGATCTTAGAAATCAGAGACTTATTGATTCACAATTTAACACCTTCACCACAGGAACCGTCAAACCAGTTCCAGTATTCGCTGTTAGCGTAATCAAACCTGCCACACAATTCGCGCATATTTTAACCAAATTCCCAGAAATCACAGGTCTTGAACAAATGGTCCCGATCGGTAAAAGCGATGTGTATTATCACATTATCACGACAGGCCCACCGGTGGCAGAGCGTCCCAGAAGACTAGCGCTCGATAAATTAAAAGCGGCCAAAGCCGAATTTAAGCGATTAGTTGAACTCTGTATTTACAGACCATGCAGTCCGTGGTCCAATCCACATGGTTCCTAAAAAAGATGGATCGTACAAAATTTGCGGCGATTATCGTCGACTAAACGCGGTAACGGTTCCGGACAAGTTTCCTGTGCCACACGTACACGATTGCGCTTCCAACTTTGTGGAAAAACTATCTTCTCTAAGCTCTATCAAGCTTACCATCAAATTCCAGTTGCGCCCGAAGATATCTCTAAGACGGCTGTCATTACGCCATTCGGACTCTTTGAGTATAAATTCATGACCTTTGGCCTCAGAAATGCTAGTCAAACCTTTCAACGACAGATTTTTCGCGTACTGGGCGATCTAGAATTTGTGTTCGCGTTTATCGACGACATTCTCATTGCGTCGACAACACTAAAAAAGCACGAAAAACATCTACGTACAGTATTTCAGCGACTAAAAGAATCTCATCTGCGCCTTAACATCGACAAGTGTCTTTTCGGCAAATCGGAACTACAATTCCTCGGTCATACAGTTAATAGTGAAGGATGCCAACCTGATTCTGACAAGATCAAAGCCATCTCCGTATTTCCCCGATCGCGTAGTTATTGAATTGCGCCGTTTATTAGGTCTCGTCAATTTCTATCGTTAAAGCCGGCGTGAGGCAGCCAGCGTGCAAGCACCACTCAACGAGTATCTCCACAAGTCGCGAAAAAATGACAGACGCGTTATCACATGGACACCAATCGCCGAAGAGGCATTCCAAAAATGTAAAAAAGATCTCGCCAAGGCGACCATGCTTTCCCATCCAGATGACACGGCTGAAACACGCCTAGTCACTGATGCTTCTGACTTCGCTATGGGAGCAGCTCTCGAGCAGCATCTCGATAATGCTTGGAAACCCCTCGCGTTCTTTTCACGCAAATTTAGCCCGTCACAACGAATTACAGCGCTTATGATCGGGAACTAACCGTGATTTATAAAAGCTATAAAATATTTTCGATACTTTCTGGATGGTCGCAGCTTTAAAATCTTGACGGATCATAAACCGTTTATTTATGCGTTCATGCAGCGCTCTGAGAAAGCCTCGCCTCGCCAGCAAAAACAACTCTCATTCATCTTGCAATTCACAACATGTATCGCATATCTTTCGGGAAACGAGAATGTGGTAGCCGACTCACTGTCCCGCGTCAAAACCATCCGTTTACCCGTAGAAATCGAGTTAAATGAACTTGCAGAACAGCAAGAGCGCGACGACAAACTTCAAACCATACGTGAAACTCCGAATTATCCACTTGTTTTAAAACGCATCCAATGCAGCCCTACGCACACCACCCTTCATTGCGAAATAACCGGAGAGACAATCCGTCTTTACATTCCCGTATCCTTACGCAAACGCGTTTTTCACATGTTTCACGACGCGGCTCATCCGAATGCCAAAGTCACAGATCGTGTTATACGCCAACGCTACGTATGGCCTAACATGCATCGCGACATCGCAAAATGGTGCATAAATTGTTTAGATTGTCAACAATCGAAAATCTCGCGTCACGTTCAACTCACTCCTGAACAATTTGTCACGCCAGACGGTCGTTTCGAGCATGTCCATATGGACATCATAAGCCCGCTACCAATCTCAAACAGCTACAAATACTGCTTAACTCTCATCGATCGATTTTCGCGTTAGCCTGTAGCAATTCCGTTAAAAGAAATCGACGCCGTATCAATCGCGCGAGCGTTCTACGATAATTGGATCGCAAATTTCGGAGCTCCAAAAACTTTAACCACCGATCAAGGGAGCCAATTTGAATCGCAACTCTTCACAGCACTTCTCCAGTTTATTGGCTGTCAGCGAATTCGCACTACCACCTTGCCTCTAATGGCATGATCGAACGGTGGCATCGAAGTCTTAAAGCCGCAATTATGTGTCACACAGACGCAGATTGGTCACGAGCAAGATCTATAGAGAGAAGGTTACCTCACGCGCAAAGAGGGACGCGCGGCAAGAGGGGCAATGATGATCTCATCGGCTAACAGTAGCTGTCTCTCTCGCACGCTTTAGTGTTTTCTCTCTCGCTCCTTTAATATAGAAATGCTTTGAGTTTTTATCGAAAAAATACTTTTATTTTGTAAAATATTGATAGCACTGGAAATTGCGTAATAAAAATTGAAAAGTAAATTAGAAAGGCGCTATAAATTACATATATTGCAAATTATAGCGCTAGATATTTAACGTTTATAATGTTAAATATCGCTGCAACAGATGCATTTGTGATACAAATTGCTTTGTACTCGTATTTAGACTGTAATATCAATGAAAATAAAATATAATTTGGGGATATACACAAAAAACATCATTTGTAAAGTAGTAAAATAAAAGAAAAAATAGTACATATTTAAAAATTATTTTTAAAATAATATTTACTGTTTATATGCATTATTTACAAAAGAAATACTATAAAGAAATTTATTTTTTATATTTAATTGTGAAAACCTCAAAAATTGTCAAGAAATTGTAACTGAAATTCATAAATATAAGTACAATTCTAGGATAATATAAAAAGCATCATACACAACTTTATTATGACACAAACTTAAATAATGAAATTGTAATATATGTTTTAATATTGCAAATGTGAATATTTATATGATAAAATTTACAAAGTGTTAACAATTTTCAAATATTTGCTAATAAAATATTATTGAAATGTTTCTGTTGAAATCTTAAAATAATTCTTTAAAACAAATATGATGGGGTATATATTAGGGATCATTAAATATGCGGCAACATTGTGATTATAAAATTTTATAAGTATCTATAATAAGTATAATAAATATAATAAGTATATAAGTATAATAATAAAATTTTTATAAGTATTTATAATAATAAAAATACATATATATATATGTTGTATTAATCTGTTAATATAAAGAAATTTATTTGCGTTAAATTAATTAATAATTTTTTTATATTAACAGATTAATACAACATATATATATATGTATTTTTATTATTATAGATACTTATAAAAATTTTATTATTATACTTATATACTTATTATATTTATTATACTTATTATAGATACTTATAAAATTTTATAATCACAATGTTGCCGCATATTTAATGATCCCTAATATATACCCCATCATATTTGTTTTAAAGAATTATTTTAAGATTTCAACAGAAACATTTCAATAATATTTTATTAGCAAATATTTGAAAATTGTTAACACTTTGTAAATTTTATCATATAAATATTCACATTTGCAATATTAAAACATATATTACAATTTCATTATTTAAGTTTGTGTCATAATAAAGTTGTGTATGGTGCTTTTTATATTATCCTAGAATTGTACTTATATTTATGAATTTCAGTTACAATTTCTTGACAATTTTTGAGGTTTTCACAATTAAATATAAAAAATAAATTTCTTTATAGTATTTCTTTTGTAAATAATGCATATAAACAGTAAATATTATTTTAAAAATAATTTTTAAATATGTACTATTTTTTCTTTTATTTTACTACTTTACAAATGATGTGTTTTGTGTATATCCCCAAATTATATTTTATTTTCATTGATATTACAGTCTAAATACGAGTACAAAGCAATTTGTATCACAAATGCATCTGTTGCAGCGATATTTAACATTATAAACGTTAAATATCTAGCGCTATAATTTGCAATATATGTAATTTATAGCGCCTTTCTAATTTACTTTTCAATTTTTATTACGCAATTTCCAGTGCTATCAATATTTTACAAAATAAAAGTATTTTTTCGATAAAAACTCAAAGCATTTCTATATTAAAGGAGCGAGAGTGAAAACACTAAAGCGTGCGAGAGAGACAGCTACTGTTAGCCGATGAGATCATCATGCTCTCCCCTTCCTTCGTCGCCCCTCGCCCACAAGCTGTTTCTAGCTCCCCCCTTACTTCATCGTCCCTCGCCCACAACCGGTTTGCCTGAGGTAACCTTCTCTCTACAGATCTTGGGTCACGAGTGCTTTTGACTATGTTATTAGGTCTACGCACTCAAGTCCGTCTTGATACCGGCGCATCCCCGGCCGAATACATTTACGGGACAACTCTACGTGTTCCGGGGGAATTTGTTCTTTCCGACGATTTCACTCCTGACTCTCATGTATTCATTGAAGAATTTCGCGAACACATGCGCAAAGTAAAACCTGTACCAGTACACCACAAACACAAAAAGCGTGCATTCTTTTTCAAAGACATGCACACGTGTACGCATGTATTCCTTCGTGTAGGAGGTACAAAAAAATCGCTTGAACGCCCCTACACTGGTCCGCATCGTGTCATTGAGCGCGTTTCCGACCGCATTTTTGATATAGATGTAAACGGCACCAAACGAAGTGTATCTGTAGAGAATTTAAAACCAGCGTACTTTGTACCTGATAACTTCAGCGACTTATTAGCGGATAAAACCTCAGCGTCTATTCCGTCCAAAGATCCTCATGCAGCGTTAAAAACCTACGCGCGACCAAAAAAGGTCACATTTGCTTTATAATATTAAACCAAAGAAAATTATATTCCTAGTATTTAAGTATATCATTACTATAAGTCAATTATAAGACTATTCCGTTAAAAATGCATGTATACCTAGTATTAAGAAAAACATGTGTAACCATAGCTGTAGAAACATCAAGCATGTATTAACATAATTTCTCTAAAACTCGTTGACACTCGGGGAGGGGGGGGGGGGAGTATATGGGGAATTTATGTCCGCCATATTTGTACGCCATGAGCGCAGCTCTACCAAGCGAGAAAACACACAATCACTATGACTACAATCTTGACTTTCGTCCTGTACAGTCAACGTAATAAATAAGTTGTTCTTGACCACGAGTGCTTCGATCTCTATCCCGACACGTCTATAGAAAGTGGGACACGGAATTAAGTCACAAGTCCCCACATCCTACGCCCCCCCCCTCCGCCTCGAGGAAATGGAGACGAATCATTGTCGGGCAGTGTACATACAGTATTGCCATTTGAACTTTCTTCTCACTCTTGCTCCTTTGCTTCGTTTTTTCTATTTTTTCAACGTATTGCTAAATCTAAAATAAATAAGATTTAATAGAAATTATGCAAAACAAATTGTTATTAATGTAATACAAAAAATAAAAAATAAAACAAGAAATTGCAAAATTTCTAAATTAATATATAATATAATGTATATTAACAAATAATACCCAGGTAGAAATAAAGGTCGAAGAAATATCTAATAGACATCTAATAGACGTTTCTTCGACCTGTATTTCTCTCTGAGTAATAGAACATGTCACATAATCCACATAACACAAAACGTCTTGGGGACATCCTAGATATTCTCAGGATATTTTGAGACAATTTTCAGGACATCGGGATATCCATAAGATATCTCCAGGACGTTTTGTGCTATATGGAAAATAGCAAAAAATATTTAATAATTTAATAAAGGAATTATTTAAAACATTTTAATACAATATTTATTAAGTAAAATAAATGTATTTATTATCAATAAATATTTTTTATGTATTTTATAATAAATATTTTATTTCAGAATTAGGAAGATAAAAGTAAATACATTTAATTACAAGTAACTAGTACAAGTATCTATATACATATACATAAAATTAATATTTCCACCAGCCAAATTTGTGAAAATAATATTTTCAACAGTATTTTAAAATGTTGCGTTTAATATAGTAATTGTAATATTGTAATTGTATTTTAATATTTGGTTATAGATGTTAATAAGCAAAATGTTAGCTTGTATTAATTTACTCTCTTGTTTTAGCAGTATTAATTAATATATTAATAATACATTTCATGAAATTTTATTTTTTCATATCTGTGTGCGGCTGGTAGAAATATTAATTTTATGTATATTTATACAAATATATGTAACTTGTAATTAAACGTATTTACTTTCATCATTCTAATTATAAAATAAAATATTTATTATAAAATGCAGTATATCTATTGCACAGTATATCTAAGGCACTTTTTAATATTTCATGATTCACGTTGTTTAATAGAATTGTAACTTTTATTTTTTTGAACTCTGAAAAACACAATTGTACTCGCACCAAATATCATGTTATTATCTTTTCCGTTCTAAATCTGTTCAGAAAAGTAACTTACTTTGGCTTACTCTACCTCCCATCACTGCGGGTTCTGTGAGTTGACTAGAGTAGAGTATTGGAACGCAGCCTGGTATGATATTTAAACGATAAATAACGTAAACGTCTTAAGGGGGAACCTACTTTATGAGGCCAAAAAAAGGTGATTTTTTGTAATTTTTTTTAAAAGGAAGAATAATGTTTATCGTTTTAAAACTTTTTGCACATTTTAATACAACTATTAAAGAGTTTATTTAAATTTTTTGTATACAAAAATGTATTATTAATGATAAATAAATAAACATTTAATTTTGCGCTTCGCCATCGGAGTTACCGTTTTATGTACATCGTCGGGACTTTAATTCTGGCCAGAAATAGAAAAAAAATTTTCATGTAATTTTATCCTAAATAAACCTATAAAATTAAAAAAAAATATAAAAATTAAAATTTTGTGCAACTTTGAAAAAAAAGTTACGATTTTTAGGTAGGTAGGTAGCGTCCATTTGTTTATGCAAAAAAGAAATTGTTAATATTGATTTTTTTTTTAACTTTTTAGGTTCATCGAGGAGAGTTGGCCATTATTTAACTAACGAGCTTTATAAAAAGTCGATTGGTCAAATAATTTTTTTTAATCGTGTACACAAAATTGAAGAAAATGCAAAAAACAGATTTCGAGAAAAACCGTTTAAAGTTTTCGGTGTACCCGTATACCTGTGCGCCGCGCTCCCGTTATAAGTGCTGAATCCACCGAAGGACTTCGAATTTCGCTCTAAAATTTTAGGAACATATTCTCGAATAGTACTATCGATTTATGAAAAAAAAATCGACTTTTTTCGATCCTGTAAAGTAGTTACCCCTCTTAAGAACGCATACTAATATTAGTTTTTAAGTATAAATAGCTTAGTGATAAGAACATTTGCCTGGCAAGCGAAAGATCCGAGTTTGATCTCCGGCTTACATTTTAAAACATTTTATTAATTTTTGCTATAGCAGGCCCTGCTTCGTTTTTACCATGTTTCTGCTGACATATCGTAACGGCAGATTATGTTCGATTTTTGCTGCGTTTTTGCTGTTCCGTTGTGATGGCAGATCATGCTCGAATTCTGTTGCGTGTCTGCTGTTACATTGTGTTAATACATCGTGCTGGCAGAAACAAAGCTTAATGAGGACGCAGTAAGGCTGAATCTGCTGTAAATTTATGATTAGATCTACTAGCATACTGCTGTCATATTGCTAGCATTTTGCCAACTGGATAATAAAAGTTCTGTACTACAGAGCTTTCTGCTTATTTAATGCAGAGTTTTGACGCTTAATATGCACCATTTCGGAGGTAATTTTTTTTCCGTAGAACGGTTCCAAATTGTTATGTTTTTCCAACCAAATTCATGATTGGAGTCTAAGCGGTGATTAGATAGAGACACAAATCTTTTATTATTATCAGCACAATGTCCTTTAATTATGCTTTTAAGTTATTTTTTAGTTTGTCCTACACATATGTAACCTCACAAATCTTATAAACCATATCACAATGGAATATCTTGTCAAGTTGATCTTTATCTGTTTTTATAAATTTCCTAAATGAGAATTGGATTGCGTCATTTCAAAATTATACTTTCCAACCACCCTTCAGAATTTCTGAAAAACGGATTTCACATAGAGAACCATGAAAAATTTATTTGCTTTTTTGAATTGTCTTCACTCTTATTCTTATTTCTATAAAAGAATCTCTCAGTCTATTATTAATGATAAAAAAATGAAGGACAAAGGATATCCATTATTCAAAAGAATGATAAATTCGAAATTTTTTTGATGAAACTGAGGATAACAAGTGAACAGAATTCTGTTTACTAATCCAAACATGATGTCTCGTTTCTGAGATACTGGATGATATAAAAATTCAAATATAAATAAAATATATAAAATTCAAATATTTTCTGGAGAATTTAGGTTTATAGAATTATAGTCGAAGATAAAATTGTCTTGTTTAATAATATCATGACATCAAAGAAGTTAAGTCAATTATCCTCACCAATTTCTATTGTAAACTGTAATCTATTGTAATGTATTGTAGAAAAAGTTAAACATTCAAGTATGTTATTGAACTGCAACTAGAAACAGCAACTAGAATAATAATGAAATCTACAGCATTTCAAGAAGATAGAACTATTTTTCTACTTCTATTCCAAGAGAAGAATTTTTAATAGATATCCAGCTTGTATTAAGCTCTACTTTTTTTTTTACTTAAATTCAATAATCGTGTAGGGCAGGGATGCGCAACTAAATTTTACAGCGAGCCAAATTTGAAATTTGAGAATAACTCGCGGGCCACAGCTCTATAAAATTAAAGTTTATTTTTTTGCCTTCTTTGCTTTACCCAGGGATCACCGCGTGGAGGTGAGGTAGAATTGAACCCCTTTTTTGCTTTTTTTTATTTTTAATTTTTTTTTATTTTTAATTTTTAATTTTTTATTTTTTTTTATTTTTTTCTTTTTTAAATTTTTATTTGCTTTTTTAATTTTTTGTTATCTTTGTTTATTATTTTTTGTTATTTTTAATAAAGCCAAGATCGAAAAGTTGAGGCTAGTTGTTTTAGTTATTAAATGTATTTTTAATGTGAAAATTGCGCTTTTCCAACTTTAGCAGGTTTTTTGAAATCAGGTAGGTAACTCGTATTAGCTGCTAGCATACATTCTTGGAGGTGATCATCACTCATTCGACTTCGAAATTTGTTTTTTATTATATTCATTTTAGAAAATGCTGTTTCACAAACATATGTCGATCCAAACAATGTGCATAGTGAAGTATCCCATTCTTTTGAGAGTTGGATAAGATTGTTCAGGTAGTATCTCTGTCCAAAATTTTGCAATATTAGTTTCAGCGAATTTTTCTCGCAGAAAATTATTTTCTTGAAATTCAATCATTTCCAATTGAAATTTTGCCTTTTCAACATCGAACTGTTGAGCTGCCACATTAACCCAATTACCATTTGTTTCAAGACTGAATGGACTCTGCATTGCTCTTAATAAGTCGTCAATTTGATGAAAGTCAGTAAACCTGGAAGTAAATTCGATTTGTAAATCTTTCATAAAGCGCTGATATATCTCCAACTGTTGACTTTCTTTAGAACTGTTATTAAAATGTGCTTTTAATAAGGAAAAATGAATCAGCTCGCTAGAATTTAAGTCATCCTCAAATAATTTCAACTTTCTTTGAAATGCTTTGATTTTTTCCCACATATTACAAATTAGTTTTTCTTTTCCTTGTGAGGCTAGATTAAGATCATTGATGTGTGAGAATATCTCGCCCAAAAAGCATAACGTAGCAATATTATTCGTATTGCGAAGAAACTCAAAATGTTCGATAGCAGTTTTTGTATTTCTACTTTCAAGGAAATCTGTAACTTCACTTAGCAGAGTTAATAATCTTTTAATTACATTTCCTTTGCTTAACCAGCGAACATCGTTATGCAAAAGAAGGTCTGTATATTCTGAATTGCATTCTTCGAGAAAAGTTCGGAGTAAACAATGTTGTAATGTTGAGTGAGATCTCAAATAATTGACAATTTTCATAACTGTATTTATGATATCTTTAAAGTCACCCGAAAGTTTTGCGCAAAGAACCCTTTGGTGAATTATGCAGTGCAATGTTATTATTTTAGGATTAATTTTCTTTAAAAGTGTTACAAAACCGTTTATTTTTCCAATCATTGATGGCGCACCATCGGTGGCTACAGAAAGAAGTTTTTGATATGAGAGATTATTCTTATTCATAAATTCTTGAAAACGTTCAAACAGTATTTGACCAGTTGTGCGATCATGCAATGGCAATAATGTCAAGAGTTCCTCTTTATAACTGTTATTCACAACATAACGAACAAAAATAGATATTTGCGCTACATCAGATATATCTGTAGATTCGTCCATAGCGAGCGAGAAAAATTCGGCTTCAGCCAAATCGGCCAATATATTTTCACTGGTTTTGCGCAAATTTCGGTCTTACGAGTCGTAGTGTCACGAGACAAAGGAATTTTACGAAACTTCTCCGCAACTTCTTTTTTACTTTCAAAAAAAGTATCTGCAACTTCTATTAAGCATTCTTTGACTATCTCAGAATGTAAAAAGGGTACCATATATTTAGCCAATTTCCATGCTACTCGCAGAGATGCTTCAACACATTTTTCCTGTTCAGATATTAAGCTTTTTATTACATTTTGAGAGCCCTCAAATGATTTACGAAGGACATTAATTTTTTTATTTCTAAGAGAAGAACCTTTTGGAAAATTTTTTTCATATTTTTTTAAATGCTTTGTTTCATAATGGCGACTTATATTTGTTGCCTTGCACACAGCAACTGTCTCGTTGCAAATCAAACATGTTGGTTTTGCATTACTATGGGAAAAAAAAAAAAAAAAAATTTTTCTGTCCATTTAGTTTGAAACACCCTGTTTTCGGAATCGACTTTTCGGCGCTTTGGTTAAGACATCGTAAAAAAAGACAAAGTCAGTTGTTTTTTATTGAAGACCAAATTAAAATCCAAAATTATTTTTACAAATGAGAAACCTATTTCGCTCGATGCACTAATAATTCAGTTTATTCTGATCAGTAAATTTTAAATGCAGCCCATTACCTATATTGGGAATTTCAAACTGCTTAAACTATCATTTCAAAGAGTCACACATTTCGGGCCAATTCCTGAGATAATACTTCGTGTTCTCCCACTACCGCCCGGTCGCTGGCGATCGAGCTGCCGATAGCTCCCTCCTCGCCCTTCATTACCGCCCAGCCGCTGGCGAGGAGGGGGTTATCGGCAGCTTGATCGCCAGCGACCGGGCGGTAGTGAAGGAACACAAGGCGTTGTCTCGGGAATCGGCCCGAAATGTACAACTAAATCCAAGCACTGTTTTAATTGAATCAAGGAAACAATAAAAAGCCTAAATTTGTTTAGATCAAATTATCATCGATTTCTGAAGATTTAAAAACATTTTCAGTTATTTAATTTTTGTTTACAGTTACATTTCATAATTAAAGTATTTTAAATAAGATTAATATTTTGGTAAAAAAATTCGTTTGTCCTTAATGCAATTGTTGATCAACCTGGAACGTCGCGGGCCGGAATCGAAAGCTTGGCGGGCCGGATCCGGCTCGCGGGCCGCCAGTTGCGCACCTCTGGTGTAGGGGTTTTATAACACAGCTAAAACAATTAAGTGCGAATAGGATAGGTTATGTTTTATTTGTGAACGATATAAAAGATGTCGCCGTGCTATCTGTTTTTAGACTGACAATGAGATATGGTGGGACGTAACGAAAGACGCCACGTAAGCCATTGTAAGATTGCGCCGAGATCGACCGTCAGGCGGCGCCAGCTCGTGGCTGCCGAATTTCGACCGTCAGCTGACGGGAGCGAGAATCGATTCTGCGCGGGCGCGCTCCCGCTCTGCGATTATAGAAAGCGGGGAGCTTTCCCATTATTTCGAGAAAGTTCCAAAAAGCTCAGCTTATCGATGAGAGTGAACCAAAAATCACTCTCTATCGCCGAACCAACAGAACAAGTCGCAATTCCGATTAAACATAGAGAGACAATCGGGTCGATATTAAACGCATTTGAACTTAGTCTAATTTCTTGTGATCTGTACTCAATAGTTGAAATTATAAAGTTATCAGTTTTCTTAAACTCAGTGTTAAACTTTATTTGAAGTTTCATCCTGTCGAACTATTTATTAAATCGGGCCGTAACGATCAACTACTATTTACACACAGTTAGTTAACAAGGTCATTTCGTTTTAACGGTAGTTTTCGTTTGAATTAATAAGCTGTTGATACATTTCTTTCAAGACAATTTATTAATTAAAGAAATTACACAAAGTCGAGTCGAAGTTGAGGACAATTCCGCGAGATTCGATCGAAATCTTACACCATTGAATAAAAGTAAAGCATGTATGTGTAAACGCGCCAAAGAAACAAGTGAGAATGGAGACTATAAATGGAATATATTTCTCAACAAATCGCAAATATGAACAAGTCTTTGAAACTTTTATGGGCTCCTCATTATCCCTAGTCATTGCTGATTTAGTATTGTAAGACATAAAAGAGAGAGCAATTAAAATGTTATCTTTTATTTTACCTTTTTATTTCAGATATGTAGATGACATTCTAGCTACTCCTTTTAAGCAATTCAATCACACACTTGAGGTGTTTAATTCTTTCCACAATAGATTACAGTTTACAATACAAATTGTGCGGATTGACTTAACTTTCTCGGTGTCACGGATATTGTTAAATAAGACAATTTTATCTTTGACTGGTTCCATAAACGTACATTCTCCAAAAGATATTTGACCTTTCATTCTTATCATCCAGTATCTCAGAAACGAGGTACCATTTTCGGATTGGTAAACAGAATTCTATCCATTTCACATTCTCAGTTTTATCAGAAGAATTTTGAATTTATTATTCAGGTTATTTTAATGAGTATCTTTCGTCCTTCATTTTTTTTCATTAACATCATTAATAGTCGACTGAGACGGTTCTTTTATAGAAATGAGAATGAGAGAGTGAAGACAACTCAATGTTAGAAAATAAATTAGTCGCAGTATTTTAGTAAATAAACAAGTAATTTTATTTTTAAAGAAAACAAAACTGCTAAACTGGTGTGTCGACATCACACACAAGACATGTCTCTGTACAAATAAAAATGTTATTCTGACTCTGAGCTTTTGCAAAGAAATAATGATTATTATAAAAAGGAAAAAAGAAATAAACTACGTGCTTGCGATCAAATTAGAATTCGTTAAATTAATTCTATAACTACCCTGATAGCCAAGCATGTTTTGCAAAATCATGCAACTTAATGCTGAGCATGAATTTTCGACTAGTTGCTGTATATTTGTTAAAAACGTAATGCATAGTCATACGTATTCAACAACACGGGAGCAGATTTGAAACATTTCGTGTCAGCAGATTCAGAGCAGACGGAGAACAACTGTTGCTCATTTTGTTGCCAACAAAATGACTTCTATTCATGGAAAACATTTTGCTTTGTCATTCATTCTCGACAACATAAGAGTAACATGACGGTGATAGAAAAAGATAATGATGTCTGTGCTTTTGTCGTATATTTGTTAAAAACTATTTAAATATATTAATTTGTTAAAAACTATTTAAATATGTTAATTGTGTCTTGTAACCAATATAAAATGTCGAAATGGCCTATCTTTGTGTATGTGTGTATGTGTGTTTGCGCGAGTGCGTGCAATTTAATAAATAAATAAGTGATACATCGACGATACTTGTGGCAAATTAACACAGCTTTACCTATAAATATTTGCGGCAAGGTATATACAGGGTGTCCCATTTAACTTGAGACAACTAAATATTTCGAAAAATAAGCATTGTACGAAAAAATGTCCCAAATAAACTTTTAATATTATCAAGGGGAACGTCTGCCTGTGTAAAAATTAACCCGCCCCCACCGCCCCTTGGAGGTGGGGCGGGTGGCAACTTTGAAATTTCAAATGAGAACCTCCATTTTTTTATTGCAGATTTGGATTCTTTGGAAAAAAATACGTAAGTTTTGTCCGAGACATTTTTTCGAATCGTGATAGATGGCGCTGTAATCAGTGAAAATTAGTTTTTGCCATTTTCTCTCACCATCGGGGTGCTTTATTTCGGTGAATCCCCTCGCCTCTCACTATTCAGCTACAATAAATGCTCGAAATGATGACCTTCCATTTCGATGCATTTATTAACTCGAGCTTAGAATGCTTGTACACATGTAGAAAGTGTATCTAAGTCAGAACAATTCTTCAATAACTGGATTCTGTAAATTTCAAGTCAAGTAAATTTCAGTAATACGTATGCTAGCTACTTGTTTTTTTACGGACGCGTTCTTTATTTCAGCAAATAAATAATGGATTATTTATCTTTAGAGGAGAAAGTTGAAATAATTTTGAAAGTTGAAATAATTTTATGTTACCTTAAAAAAAAAGTGTATACAGAAGTACCAAATACTCGAGAAAACATGGTGGAACGTATTAGATATGCTTGCGCACAAATAACGCCAGATACACTTTCTACATGTGTACAAGCATTCCAAGCTCGAGTTAATAAATGCATCGAAATGGAAGGTCATCATTTCGAGCATTTATTGTAATTGAATAGTGAGAGGCGAGGGGACTCACCGAAATAAAGCACCCCGATAGTGAGAGAAAATGACAAAAACTAATTTTTACTTACAGCGCCATCTATCACGATTCGAAAAAATGTCTCGGACAAAACTTACGTATTTTTTTCCAAGAAATCCGAATCTGCAATAAAAAATGGAGGTTCCCATTTGAAATTTCAAAGTTGCCACCCGCCCCACCCCCAAAAGGCGGTGGGGGCGGATTAATTTTTACACAGGCAGACGTCCCCCTTGATAATATTAAAAGTTTATTTGGGACATTTTTTCGTACAATGCTTATTTTTCGAAATATTTAGTTGTCTTAAGTTAAATGGGATACCCTGTATATATATATAATAGATATGTAAAATAATAAATAAGTAAATTCTTCTTTCTGGTGATAACAAAAAGAAACCCATACAGCACAAAACATTGCATTTACATTACAGCAATGTTACAATCTTACAAGTTGCAATGTAATATTGTTGAGAGATTATTGGAACATTGAATTGTAATATTTCATGAGAATGTGACAGCAACATTGCAAAAACATTACAAGAGCAATATTCGGTAATCGCTACTCAGGGAGAAATACAGGTCGAAGAAACGTCTAATAGACATCTAATAGATGTCTGTAGACGATGTCTCTTAGACGTTTCTTCGACCTGTATTTCTCTCTGGGTAGTTCGTTCGTTTACCGCTATGCGACGCGCGTTGTAAAATCTATCTCGTATTTAAGTTTTAGTCATGATGATATAAAACTTCCAAAGAGTGGCTAGTAAGATCAAAGACCTTAGTAACTATTTTTAGCAGTAAAATTTTTCTGATACGACCCTAACACAGGGAATTCAGATATTGAACTGATTGTTCAGAAATCGGACAAATAAAATATCCGAATAAATAAAAATATATACAACATTATTCTAAGATTGCAATAACAATGCATTATTGCAAATTTATTACATTGCAATATTACTGTAATATTTCGTTACAATCTTCCTAAAGGCGGATATTTTAACGTTGCTGCAATCCCACAGCAATGATGCAACAATATTTTGCAGTAAATTTGCAATATTGTAACATTGCGATGAAAGATTGATGCAATGTGTATGCAATCTTTGTGTGCTGTATGGGAGGATTTATTTACTTATTATTTTATATGTTTGAAAAGAGTAAGGATGCAAAAAATATATTTAACTGTTTTCGACACGCTGTTGAATTTTTGCTGAAATTTATGACTCGGCATATGTTGTTGGCAACTTGCTGTCATTTTGCTATTTATGTACAACGATAAACCATTGACAGCAAACACATAGCAACTTGACAGCAACACATGCTGAATTCATGTGATATTATACCAGAGGCAAATGACTCACACACCTTGTTCTAAATTTGCTGAAAACTAATGCCCTTTGTTTTCAGCAACGTGGCAGCAACAACACAGACAGGTGGCTATCAGGGTAATTAATTCTATTGCAGTTAGCTTTTTGTATATCTGTACGATTTTTTATTCCTTTGCCGATGAGCTCACCACGGTCGCATACAACAGAGAGAGCCATCAATCGCCAACGCGCATCTACATGAGACATATGTATGATCGTCGCAATCACATGTTCTAATAATTTGTGCCCTCATTTTTCCGACAAGTGTGTTTTATATTGGCACAAGAATTACTTTCCAGCACTCAAAAAAAAAAAAAAAAAACAAATTATAAATTTTCATGATTTCTTATGTAAAATCCGTTTCTTAGAAGTTCTCAAGGTTGATTGGAAAGCATGATTTT
The DNA here is from genome assembly GCF_040581485.1 of Linepithema humile. Classification (NCBI taxonomy): domain Eukaryota; kingdom Metazoa; phylum Arthropoda; class Insecta; order Hymenoptera; family Formicidae; genus Linepithema; species Linepithema humile. The sequence goes on along the minus strand of NC_090130.1, from coordinate 14,038,549 downwards.
AGAATGGCGTATTCCAGTTCTCGTTCTCTCAGAAAATATATAAAAACAGGTAAAGATCAACTTGACAAGATGTCCCATTGTGATGTAGTTTATAAGATTTATCAGGTTACATATGTGGGACAAACTAAGAGATAACTTAAAACCAGAATTAAAGGACATCGTGCTGACATTAATAAAAGAAATACAATACTTAGTATTGTACTGAAGATGACCACATCCGAATGGTCGAAACGTCTAATTATTGGTTATGTGATATAAAGTAATAAATAGAGCATGTCTAACTAGCTCTGACTCTGAAGCTTGTTTGTCATTATTTATTTTGAATAATTCGAGTCGAAAAATTGTAATATCTTAATTAATTAATAAAAGATTTGTGTCTCCATCCAGCCACCGCTTAGACTCCAATCACAAATTTGATTGGAAAAACATAACAATTTTAGACGAAAAACCGTCTTACGGAAAGGAAATTATCTTAAAAATAATGCATATTTAGCGTCAAACTTCTGCATTAAGTAAGCAGAGATTTCTGTGATACAGATGCATACGTTCCGGTTCTTCATTTGTTTCTTACTTTGTAGTAGTTTACGTACCAATTTTGTCTTCTTTTCCTTCCCTTCTTATATGAGCGAATAAGTTTCTTGGGTCTATCTTTCGACATATGTCCTTTCTGTTTTTAATAATAAAAGAGGTGACAGCTCCTCGACATGATTTGCTGTTGAAAAGATAATAAGATTCTGTTCACGGTTATGTATGTATATTATTATAATTTATTTTATTTTAATTACTAATTTTTGCGTTTTACATCAGTGTTTTTTTTCTTTATATTTTTTTTCAGTTTTAAGTTCAGTTTTTTACGTTAAGTAACATTTATACTTATAACAACGGAGAGAATGCAAATTGTCTGTAAGTTATTTTTACTTAGCGCTTATTTGTCTTAGTATCGTTAAAGTTCACTGAGGATGGTCTGATGCCAAATCAAAACGTTTAAACAATTTAATAATGACATTGTATATTGTCACGTACATTTTACTGTGACTCTTAGTCTTTTATTTCACGACTTTGTATTTTATTTTATGTAAAATGTATAAAAATATGTTATACAGGATGTCCTATTTTATTTTAAACAGTTAAATATCTGGAAATCTCGGGATTTAAAAAAAATGTTTCGTACAAAAGTTTTATGACTTCGAGGTGGACATAAGATGATGCCATTGATTTGTTCTTGGATAGTCGTTTGAAGATCACGTAAAGGTCACTTTTAATTTTTTAAATAAAAACCCTCATTTTTCATTGCATATTCTTGTAGCTTACCTTGAAAGCTTTTCAAAACATTATGATAAAGTATTTTTTCATTAAACACTTTTCGAGTTATGAGACTTGAAGTTTACAGTACCGCCGGCATTAGCATTACCCAAGGTGTACCGCATGGAGGTTGCACGGTCTGATTTACATCTGTGCACAGTGGGATAAGAGTCCCGAAGAACTGGTCAAGAGTCCGTCAAAAGTTAATTTTGTTTAAAACTGTGAAATTATTTATCGATATAAGGTTTTCGGGGTCGCTGATTACGAATTTGATATAACCATTTTTGAAATTACAGACGATGGATCCAATATGACTAACTTGAAAGTAAACATTCGATAAAATTTTGAGAAAAAATTCCAACTTGTAAAAAATTACTACCGCTCTTTGCCTTACCCTCACGAATCGAGGATGTTTTTTTGCAGCCTTATTACAGTTTTTACCTGATTTATCCATTTAATATCCACATCATATTCTTGTACATTCAATTTCCCCAATATATAGGTGATAACTTCCTAAACATCATCAGTTTCAGGAACCGCATCTGCTCAGAATATTCAGTATTTCGCGATTATTAAATTTTTCAATTTAATTCATTATGAATTATTTTGAAATTACTTTCAGTAGAAAAAAGAGACGACTTAGTGAACATTGATGTGCAGATTTGTTAATAGTTAATGCTGATCATCAAAAAACTTCCGTGCAGCGTGACAACCCATGTGGGAAATGACTACCGGCGAGATAATGGCCCAGTACCGATTTCTGGTACTGAGTATTGGCGCGTCACTAGATGCCAGTACTGATGTGATACTAGAGAAATACTGGGATAATAAAATTGAACCAAGACTCGAATTACAGTACTACTTTGGTACAGAATTCCAGTATTGCTGCAGTACCGATTTCCATTATTGTTACGGTATTAAATCAGTACCGATTCTCAACATAACAGTACTAAAAATCAATACCAATCCCCAATACAGTAACAGTATTAAATATAGTAACAGTATTATATAGTTTCACTTTCTGTCACATTAAAATATACAACGGTTATACTCTTTGACACTGCCTCCTATGATGTATACTAAGTATTCGATGTTCTTCTTTTGCCAATTTTAGTGCTAAAAAATTTACCGGCATTGTACCATTTCGGTACTGGCATTCAACGCTCTTCTTTTGCCAATTCCAGTACGGGCACAGTACCTTGAATTTACCGGCAGTATACCGTTTCGGTACTGTAATTTGACATTTTCTTTTACTAATTTTTGTACAGATACAGTACCGTAAATTTACTGGCAGTGTACCATTTCAGTACCATTATTCAATACTGATTTAGATAATGGGTTAGTACTAAACCATTGTTATTTTAATACTGGTTTTGTACTATGCCAGTACCGAAACGTAAAACTCGTTTTTCGGTACTGGATCTGTATCTCACCAGTATCTAATACTAGTCTGATGTATAAAATTCCCACATGGGAATCTATCGAGCGGTCAGCGAAGTGCAAAAGCCTTTACCATCAACGCGATCCTTCGCCGAGTATTCGATTTCTCGTATCCATAAATAAATTTTTTTTTTTTTTTATCAAGCAATATTGTGTTCTTGTTATCTAAAAGTTTTAATTCTTACACTCCTACCGGCAAAGAAAATTATACCCAATTATTCTCATCATGTTCAAAAGGAGTTCATGAGGTACGACAACATGAAGCGCGCTAGTAGCGGGAAAACAAGTACGTATTTTTAGTAACGAGCAAAAGTAGCAAAATGTAGCAATTTGCTCTCATTAATCACATTCATACAAACAAAACAGTACCGAAAAAAATTAATTCCGAGACCGCACGAGCCGGCACGATGGATTTTTATTGAGTTTTAATCAATAAAAATCCATCGTGCCGGCTCGTGCGGTCTCGGAATTAATTTTTTTCGGTACTGTTATAATATATCATATAAATCAGAAATATTCGCGTAAATAGTTCCACCACACAAAGTAGTGCAAATATTTAGAGTGAATAAATGTATAGCATTATTATTTGTTTATTTTTAAAACCAATTCCATTTTTAAACATTTAATTTATAAAGTATATATTACTAGTTTTAATGTTTTTATTTTAAAGACAGGTCTGAAGTTATCATCTGCTTTTTGTAATCAAGCGGCTGTTCTTTGAAACCGGAACCTTATTACACAGTTCATTTATATGTTCTCTGAGGTATTCTTATGACATAGAAACATTGTTTGAAGTAAATTTTAAACTCGACTTTTGGCCAGTTTTTCGGGTCTCCTATCCCACTGTGCTGTATTGTGTGTGCGTGCGTGCGTGCATGTGTGTCGCGTTCGTCCGCAGATGGAGACGCGGACTTCAAGGCTCGTCACTTCTGCAATATTTTTTGACTCCAAACTGCTCTTTAACCGCGTATCTTACAGCAACTGTTCGAAGTTATTGCTGTTCTGCTCGATATAGAATCGAACTCGCCTGTTAAAATTCGGCTCTGTATTCTGCAGAGTATATGCAGAAATTCTTCTTCAGCCACGATGCGGTTCATCATGTTGGCCGTCGTCGTTGGTCGTTCGCGGTAGACAACGTCTTTGAGAAATCCCCACAGAAAAGAGTCTGGGGAGATCAAATTAGATGACTTATGCCCATTTTCACCAATGTAAATTAACTTTAATCTCGGTTCAACTTACTCTTCACCTTTTTCTAATTCTTGAAACTAGAAAAAGATGAAGAGTAACTTGAACCGAGAATAAAGTTAATCTACGTTGGTGGAATCGGGCATTAGAAGGTCAGGAGACCGGACCTCTGCGACCAATCCACCGATTCTGGAATGTTGCATCCAAGTGACCCAATGCCGGCGATACTGTAAATTTCAAGCCTCATAACTCGAAAAGTGCTTAATAAAAAAATATTTTATCATAGTATTTTGAAAAGCTCTGGAGGTAATCTACAAATATATGCAATGAAAAATGGTTTCCATTTAAGAAATTGAAGGTGACCTGCACGTTTTCAAACGACTATTTAAGGACAAACCAATGGCACCCTTATGTTCCTCTCGAAATCATAAAACTTTTGTACAAAACATTTTTTTCTAAAATCCCGTGATTTCCAGATATTAGACTGTTTAAAATAAAATGGGACACCCTGTGGGATACCCATATAGATTGCCCGAAACCATCTAAATTACTTCTTTTTTTTTTGTATATAAACTTTTGAATCTGATTAAAAAATTTAGACTATTAAATTATTTGCGCTTTTTAAATAGTGTCATTCTTAACTTTTTATGTAAATTGAAAATGTGATCAGAAATTAAGTATTTTAAATAAAATATTTTTACTGCAGATTCTGATTCTATGTAAAAAATTAAGAAATTTTGATATAGGATATTTATATTTAACAAAAAAGTTATTTAATAACTAACTGTGTTTTCCTTCGATTTTGATGGAATTTGAATATGTTGTAAAACAACTAAAAATAAGAAACACATTTTTTTATGCTTTATCGCACGTTTAAAAATAAATGTACTTATAAGCTTCATTTTTTGTATATAATCCGAATCTGCAACAAATATTTTGCATTTTATTTAAAAAATATCGATTTTTAGTTTAGAGCTTATTTTAGATCTTGACCGGAAGTTAAAAATAAACATAAACCATTCAAAAGAGCATACAGTTTCGTATGTATCTTGTAATAAATAAAATTTGTTTTTAGTGCTTGAGAATTATTTTTAGGAGAAAGAAGTAAAGTTTATATCATTTATAAACTTGTAGGTCATTTTAAAGATAAAATATATAATATATATAATTCTAGGATACAAGTGCTTTATATTAAAATTTTTTAATTTTTACATAGAATTAAAATTTGCAATAAAAATATATTTTATGAAAAAATTGGATTTCTTTGATTATAGTTTTAGTTTACATTAAAAATAAAAAAAAGACTATCTGAAAGGGCATGAGCAATTCAATAATTAAAATTTTTTAGATCAGGTTCAAAAATTCATATTTGATGAAAAAAAAAAAAAAAAAAAACAATTTGAGTAAACTGATTGTGAGACATTTTATTAACATGCACTTTTCTTTATAATCTTTAGCTGCCTTCGAAACAATCGATTTTGGTAACATTGTGCATTCAGAAAGGGCGTATACCCAAATTGAGAAATCATCATTCTTGTCAAAACGGAACTCTGTCGATGAACTTGTCTTCGTTAGACAAACACAATGCAAAATTATTAATAGCGTATCCTCAACCGGATACATGGTATATTATTACTTATGCGACTTGTTATTATGATGGGTAAGTAATATAACTCTCTTGCAACTCTAAAAGTTTTAAACGTAAAATGCATATGATAAAATATAGAAATAACTTTTTTCTCTGCTATTTCATATTTATTGTGCACTTCTATTATTTATATTATAATTATATCTAATCGTAAGTTATGTATAGGGTATTTTAGATCAAATGTAAATGTTATATTGTACTGAAATAGTATATTCTTGAGATCATTTTGAGATAATAATCCTAATATTCAATTTTGCGGGTATAATAGTTTTTAAATAAAAAATTAAATTGCTCCAAATTCGCGCGCTTAGGCACAATATTATATAGAACAGTGCTCGGAATTAGTCTGAACATTTCAGCCGATTTCCGTGGTATACGCCTCCTTTCCTCTCCTTACCGCGCGCGCCGCAGCCGCTAGGGCCAGCGCCGCCGAGCGTTAGGAGCGACACTATCTGATTATGAGTGGGTTCTTCTCCCTATTTATTAAAATTAAAAAAAATGTATTAAAATTTATTAAAAATAAATTTTTTATTTTTAAATTTATTAAGTGGAAATATTTCAATAGATTTCCACGTCACCCATGAGATACTAATGCTGACGCGTTTTTTTTTTAAGTGGTTTCCCCCGTAGACCTATTCCACTAAAGATAAAAATAAATTCTTAATTTAAAAAAAAATATATATAAAAGAGATTTTCTTAATTAGATTTTCTTGGCCTTTTATGAGAATGAACAATTGATGCAATAATGTAGATAAAAACCACTTTTTGAAAAACGTGTCAGTATTAGTACCTCATGGGTGACATAGAAATCTATTGAAATATTTCCACTTAATAAATTTAAAAATAAAAAATTTATTTTTAATAAATTTTAATACATTTTTTGTCGCATTTAGGCGACACACATCGACACGGTGTCAGACACGGTGCTTTCCAACAATGACACGCCACGGCACGGTTCGACACAGCAGAAGAGCATAGTTGAACACAGAGTCTAGTTCATGGCTGCCAATTTTTGGGATGGTATTCTAGAGAATTTTCATTTTATCCATTTGCAAAATATATTTATACTTATCGCGATCGTAAACAATAATAAATGATGGTTATGTTGATTTGTACGTACTTTAAATATGCCAATATGCTCCTGGTACGCCAATTTTTCAATTAAATGAACTTACTAGATATCATGGGAAGACATAAGCAGACTTTAGCGGTCTAGTTTAGAACTAAACGCGTTCCATCAAGTATCTAAGCACGGTGTTTGACCGTGTCACACAGTCGATCTGTGTCTCCTGATGATGGGGTGTTTTCCAACTATAACACGCTAAATTGCACTGTGTTACACCGTGTGAAACTTTTGTTGGACCGATAAAGTGTAAATCTAATTTCTGAAAATCTCAGTAAAGGGCATTATAATTCTCTATTTTTATTACTAGGAGGGATTGACTTTATTGTAATTATTGTAACAACGAAATTAGAAGAGATTGACATTATTGTAATAACAAAAAATTATTGTAATTAATTTTTATAGTTAACCAAATTTTGAATGAGGATATATTTTGATTAAATTTTGTTTTAATTTTACTTTTATGTGAATTGCAGATGATGAATCGTAAGGTTATATTTACTTTGACTGGAACTGCTGAGATAAGTGATAGTGATAGTGATACTTCAATAAGCAGTAATGTTAGCAAAATGATCCAATGAAGCAATTGCGTTGTTACAATGTTTGCACGTGAATTCTGAAAAATATAATAAAATATGTAACAAATGTTTTATTGATAATAATAAGTAATAAAATTTGTATTGCATATTTTTTATTGTATTTTTTAATGTTTTATTTTACCATTAACTTCCAAAATATGATCTATTGAGATTAAATCTATAGAGATAGAGTTTCACAATTTGCAATCTTGTATTCTCGCTCTCTCGTATCGTTGTATTATTACATTTATAGGTTATAATCAAAAGTATTACCATCATTTAAAATTATAAGATTTCTTAAAATGTTGGTAACACTGGGACATTTTACACGCTTGTACTTAGCTTTTTATTGTGTCGAGCAGTGTAACATGGTGTCACTGTTGGAATAGTTCGTGTTGAACACAGTGTCACACTGTGTCATCTGTGTGACTTGTTGGAAAACACCCATGGAAAGCTCCCATTGAGGATAGAAATAGTTATATATAATAAGGCTTTCTCTCGCAAAGAATTTTGACATTATTTATCTGCAAACTTAATGTTAGTTACATAAATATTAATATCGATTATTTTCACTTTATATAATTCTATAAAATAGTTTTATAATATTTCTTTCTTATAAATTTAATATTAAAATAATATAAAAAAAACATTATAACAACACAAAATCTTTATCATTATAATGTTATTTTAAACATAAGATTTCATCAAATTAAAACTATTGTAACTATGTTGAACTTGCAGCAAATAGAAGTGTTAAAATAACATTGTAAACAAAATTTTAAATAATGTTTTAAAAATATTTCTCTGATATTTAAGAAAACTATATTATAAAATAATATATTTAAAATATGTATACATTATATCTAAATATTATAAAAATTTACATAAAATTAATATTTTAAAACATTGATTTAATGTTTCTTGCTTACTGGGAAGTTATATGACATATGACATATACATTTATTATAAAAATATATACAATATACAAAATGGTATTAACTTTTTACATAGATACTTTGATGTGAATATACATACATAATATGAAGCACATAATATACATAATATATACACATGAAGCACATGAATAAAAGTATTTTACAGAAATTAGAATATGAATGTATGTAACTAAATAATGTAAATGTTTGCAAAAATATTGCAAAATTTATGTATAATACATACACTTTTTTATCCTTCAGAGTGCCTTCAACCCATTTTTTCAGCCAGGTTTTGTAGCACATAACACATACACACACACACACACACAACTAACACACACATAACTAACCTAAAAGATTCTGATGTATATGACAGATAGCACTGAGAACTGTATAGCGCCTCTATCCCAAAATCCCGGAACTAATCTATAGCTCTTTTTTATCTTATTCTTTCTATATTGCACGCATGCTTTGCATAAATCTGAAAAAGTATGGCTTTTTAAAAATAAGTCTCTAAGCTCTATTTTTTTGGTTTTCCATTATTGTTTCATTGTTTCCATTATTACGTTTTTCTTCAGCTCCTGGTCTTGTTTTGCAGATTAAAGCAGTATAATTTTGATATAAAAGGTATAATTCTTTGAGGTGAGATTGTAAGTAAATTTAAAAATTTTTTTTTTTTTTTTTTAAATTTGACCAGCAGCCAAAAGATTAGCATGTGTACTTTATTTACACAAAAGAATTTGTAATTCTATCAAAGCAATAAAAAAAGCAATATTTTTTAGAAAATTGAAAAAACAGGTCGGTAAAGTAGTACTTCAGCATCCTCTTAATTGGCAAATTTAAAAAGAATGCTAGAGTGGTCTGTTTTACCGGCCAAATATTATATTTTTTTGCACAAAAATATCTTTTTGTTGGTTGCATAGAATTGTAAATCTTCTTGCAGGATTAAAGTGTACACAAAATCGGAGTGCTCGACTTTATTCGGAAAAAAATTAATTACAAAATTAATTTCTATTCTGCTCTTAGGATAACATATTATATAGGGCTATCTATTTTCGTTTTTTATAAAAATTCAGCAATTTTAAGACGCTGAATAAGTACATCCCAAATTGCGGATTGCAGAATAGAATGTCATGGAACCATTAAAATTGGGCTGAAAAGTCTAATGTAAAAGATATTTCTGTCCGATTATCTATATACGTGCGCGTCCGGTATCGGTATAACAGACGAAAAAACAGCAAGAAATTAGTTCCCGGATAATATCAAAGAGGCGCTACATAGCATACATACACGAATACTCAACTGTATGCGTATAAGCCGCGTTTGCCGTTTAACCTGTTGTAACGTTGACACTTTCCGTATCTGTCAAAAAAACTGAAAAATAATAATACGGTTAATAGCACGTAAAATACTCTAATAAAAAAAAGACATTTTCCGTAGTACACTTTTTTTATACAGTGTACGTTTTTTTTTGCGCATGTGCTTTTATATGAAAATATTTATATAGTGTCCAGTGTTTGTGCTGTGCAGTATATATGTCAACAGACACTAAAAATGCTAAAAAGGTCAGTTATTGTTTTTTGTAATTTTGGAATTGTTTCAATGTCAGTTAATATCTAATAATTCCTATCAGTACATACTGATTCTCCATATGTGAGAACAATGTACTAAAATTTTCGTACACTTTAAGTATCTCGAACCAGAGATCGGTGTACAAATTTAACTGTCTCACGTAGACTAACAAATTAATTTCTTTAAGAAAAATTATAATTTCGCACTAACATCCCGCGACGGCTCTCTATGCCTTTCTATTATATTAATTGATTGTTATCATTTGAGCCATTCCTTTATATGTGTTAAAATTGTTTTCAATTAATATTACTTTCTATTTATCAATAAGAGTCTTTATTATCAATATGATTTTGAAACAATTGCCAAATAAGTAAAGCCAAAGGCAATCTACTCGTGGACTGAAGTTTTAATAAATATAGTCAGAGGCGAGATCTAACGTCAGCTGGCAAATTTTTATAAGTGAAGTCAGAGACGATCTAACGTAAGCTGACAATTTAGAATAAATAATGCCAGAGGCGATTTATCCGTAAGCTGACAATTTTTTATAAATGAAGTCAGAGGCGATCTAACGTGAGCTGACAATTTAGAATAAATAATGCCAGAGGCGATTTATCCGTAGGCTGGTAATTTTTTATAAACTTACGTGGTGTAGGTCCGCTACGTCGATAATATCAATCTCATTTTTAGTTCTATCGAAATGATGGCGCTTTCGCGTCAAAGTTTGTCAGACTCCAGCATTTTCTTAAATGCTTCTCTGTTAAAACCTATTATAGCATCGACATTTTGGTTAGGATTTTCATGTCAAAATAAATCAAGAATGTGCCATTTTTGTACGATGTGGGTCACCCTGTATAAAATTAACAAAATAATATAAGTTACATTTAGCTATAAGCAAATATATTTAACTACAAGCAAGTCAAAAGTAAACTGAAAAAAATTGGGTAATTATTCACATTAGGTTACATCTCACCGTTTCTTCTGCTGTTGAAATATGCTAAAATATGTATACGTAGAGGAAGTTTTTCTGAGTAAATCCTCGCAAGAACTTTGTGAAGGACAGTATTGGTTGCAGAAATATAACAAATTAAATTTATTTTGAATTGAACCTACAGTATATAGTACATACACATTTATTAATCACCGCATGGGCGGGGGAGATGCAGAGTCTCCACCCCGAAAGGATTAACTTAACCAAACCTTTTTTTTGAGACGGGGAAACCTTCAAAAAGTCCTCCGGATCATCGTCCTGGGCCTCTATTCGGATGAGGCCGCTATTCGGCTCAATCAAAGCTCAGGATTCCCCGAGGGAGTGTGGGATTCTTACCCACTAAAACCCCGTCGTGGCCTCTCTTGGCGTGTCTTAAGAAAGGACACTGGATACTCGGTACTAAGTAAGAAATCGACCAGTGTCCCTTCTACGTCAAAGCCATCCTCGAAAGAGAAAAGAGAATTTTATTTTATTCTCTCTCTACAGGTTGATTCAAAATAACCTGATGTCCTTGCAATGCCATATTCGTGAGCGAATTCTGAGACGATTTTTCCTTTTACAAAATTTTGTCCGAAGCTTAGTTTTCGAGTTATAATTGAAAATAGGTAGCAACTTACGAGTTCGGTACAACGGGCAGGCAGGGACGCGCAATGTATAATGAGACTGTCAAGTGTTTACTGTCGTCTTATGACGCATTGCCCGTCCCTGCCTGTCCGTTGTATTGGACTCGTAAGTAGCAAACTATTTTCAATTATAACTCGAAAACTAAGCTTTAGACAAAATTTTGTAAAAGGAAAAATCGTCTCAGAATTTGCTTAAGAATATGGCATTGCAAGGACATCAGGTTATTTTGAATCATCCTGTATATCATCTTTCGGGTGTTGGGATGCAGCCACAACACACAGCCACCTCCTACCCTGGGCCAACAGCAGATGTTTGCTGCTGCCTCAGCGGCCTCAAACACCCAGGTGGCTCGGTGTGGCTTGAACCACCCTAGCCTTTCTTACCTAATAATAGAGTGGTGCGAGCGGTCTCTCCCGTCCGTACCGTGAGAAGGGAATGGGAGAGATAGTACACCTTCCACCATTCCCCTCTCCAAACCGTTCTGAAAAAGATTCCCGGGCTCTCACCCCCCGCAGGTTCTCTCTTCTATTCTGCGACTAGAGATCCGGGAGGGATTCATTCCTCGCTGTTTGTCCCTCATCGCTGTTTGCTTCTGCGACATGACTTTCTCACAGAATGAGGCAACTGTTTTCCAGGGCTTCTTTCCTTCGAGCATCGCCCATACAACAGTGGGCAGAGAGAGGTCCCCTCCGATTATCTCATTCAGGACACGGCGCTTATTGGCCTAAGCTGGGTACACCTTTAGGGTATGTTGTACCGAGTCCGGACCCCTTCCGCAGTGATGACAGATGATCTTCCGCTCCCTCCCAATTTGACACAGGTACTCACCGAAGCAATCGTACCCAGTGAACACCTGCGTCAAGCGGTAGGTGGGCTTCCATGCTTTGAAGCATGGCAGAACAGTTCCGACAATTCGTTGCTCCGAGCTGGATGGAAGTTTCACCAGCTTCTGCTGCCAACGCAGCAATAAGGATTGCCGGGCCAGGCGTCTCAATACCTCGGTTTTCCTAGCGAGATTCTCCACGCTCTCTCCGCCCTGACGGAGATTCCTGCGCTGGTCGCATACATCTTCGCTAGGAGATACGGGGGAAGCATCCCCACCAGAATACTCACTGCCTCGTAAGAGATGGTCCTGTATTCCTTGGCAACTCTAATAGATAACCGCTTCATCACGCTCCGCAGCAACTACCTGTTGTGGCAGTCAGTCATCAGGTCGCCCGCCAACATCGGGTCCCGTATAGGGCCATGGAATGGACCACCCCCCGGTACAAGCGGCGGACCCTGTCTTTTGGCCCCCCCCTATATTTGGGATGAGATGACCCAACGTATTCGCCGTTTTTTTTACCGAGGAGTCAAGCGGTCGAAGTGCTCTCTAAAGAGCTAGCAACAGTCCAGGATACTGAGCTCCAGATACTTAATCCAGTCGCTTACCCAGACCCAGGACTCATCCACCTTTATCCAGGACTGGGGTGGTTTGTCTTTCCGCCGAGGCCCGTGGAACCATAAGGTCTCGGTTGTGGAGAATCACCTCTTGTCAATTACTTCCCCAGGTGAACACCAATGTGTCATCTGCGTAGCACATCTGCGCTATACCTGAGGGAAGGAACCTTTTTTTTTATAGATTAGGAAACCTTTAAAAAGTACCTATGGATTCCCGGGTGTTGCACCTGCAGAACGGAATCACACGCGTCAACGGAACTCGCGGAAAATAAGTTAAACAACACAACACTTTATAAGAGAGAACACTTTAATTATAAACAGTAACTCAACAGTAACTCATACAATAAATAACCGAAAATAAGATTGAAAGATCGGAGCTGTCGTATACGTCCGCCCGAGCAGACAGCTACCGAAGATCTGACATATGACAGCTTGTTTACAAACTGTCATAGAGACCCTTTAAACCGTTAATCGATATCGTCTTGACAACAAATAAGAAAAACTTTTGTTATTTACAAATGCCATATGGCATTGGACCGATCGATAATATCGATCGGTCCGTCAGCTGTAACACACAGCATCAGCGGAGAAAAGCACAGGCGCAACACGGGGGAGGGTCCATAGATTATGTGGGATTTCTACCGACTATTCTAAAACCCCACCAATGACCAAACCCGAGCCTTTAGTTGGGGTGTTCAAGGAACAGCCAACAGTATTCTTCGCGAACACCCCAGGCTCACCAATAGATCTCCCTTGGTGCACAAGTGGGTGCACCCACTTCCCAACTTGTGTTGAGAGCTCCCTCCATTTGAGACCCCCGTCCAGACTCCCGTCTGATTGTGAGACCTCAACCCCCCAGCCTCAAGGAGGGAGGAATATCCTCCCTCCGAGACTCTTCTGTGGGATGAGGGATTGCTGATTCCTTCATCCATACCTTCGTTTTAGGAGGGGAGTGGCAAACTTGCCCGCTTCCCCTCTATTGACGTTATGATATGTGCAAATGCGCTGAGAGATGCTTCGGTTTTTTGCATGACAGAGGCACCTCCCCCTCCCTATCTTCAGAAGGGGGATTATCTCACCTCTTCTCTCCCTTTCTACCTCCTCTTTTTTAGAGATACTCGCAAAAGGAGGAGGCAGCTTTTCAATAATTTTTTTCCACCAAGCATGGTTGCGACCAATGTTGGAAAGGAGAGGTCCCTTCTCACCACTACGGTCAGGGCTCGGCGCTCTTCTTCTCAGGCAGGGCATACCTTTAGGGTATGCTGCGCCGAGTCCCGACCAGCCGTACAGTGGTAGCACTGTGCCGTGCGCTCTTTTCCTATCCTGCACAGGTACTCGCCGAAGCAGTCATGCCCGGTGAACACTTGTGTCAGGCGGAATGTTAGTCCGCCTCTCCCTCTGTCTATCCATTCGGGCAGACAGGGCTGGATGGCCTCGATGGTCCTTCAGCCCGAAGTATTCGGGTCAGATGGATCTGCCAGGCCCTGAGTGCTCGATTCCGGGCTTGCCGACGAATTATCTCTACGGTCCTTTGTTGTCCTGGGGTTATTCCTCCCGCCGGAGCACCCGAGAAAAGGAATTTTTTTTTAGATGGGGAAATCTTCCAAAGATACCCACGGTTCCCGGGGGGAGAACCGCGGATTATGTGGGATTTGTCCGGGAATATTAAGTACAAGAGAAATCGTTTTATTTTTTATAAAGAAAACATAGTAGTTAAATATACAAAGAAAGTGACGAAATTTGCATAGGAACAGTCTATTAAATTATTATAAAAAATATAACAATTGTAATATTAGTACTTAGTACTTCCACCATTACGCTTAATCACCTTAAATATTCTGTTCTCCACACTACAAACTAATTTTTGTAATGTTCTAGTACCGATTTTATTCCATTCATGTCTTACAGCGTTTTCCAGCTCCTTAATGTTCCTGTACTGTTTATTATTTTTGTATCTCGCAGTTTTATGGTCTTGTGCATTCGACTTAAAGATTTTGATCTTACCGTCTCGGACGGCCACCCACTAAGACCCCACCGGTGACCTTCCTTGGCCTTGTGGGGGTGTTCAAGGAACTACTCAGTATTATTTCCCGGACACCCCTGGTCCGCCTGCGCCTGCGATGACCAGGCACCTCAATCCAGGGCCCATCTGGCCCTGGTCTTATCTTGCTCTATTGTGACAAGGCAGGGTCACCGCTACCTTGTGTTATCAGTTATTTATTTCGATTGATACCGCACTTCTCGGAGATGGGTTGGATTAGGTTAATCCTTTCGGGATGGAGTTGCAGAAAGAAAGGTTTCACTCTTCTTTCGCTCATGTGGTGATTGAAAAATGTGTAAACGCATGTATTGTATACCTAGGAGAAAACATTAAACTGTCAAAATTTAATTTGTTATATCCCTCGCCTACGTGGTGATTAAAATGTTGTGGTTGTAAATAAAAACTTTCTGGTTAGAAGACGATAAACAGATTAGAATAGCGTACACAAACTTAATTGTTCTTAATATTTATGATACTTTCAATTAGAATCTTTATTTTATTACATCTCTGCAACCAGCGTCGTTCCTCTCAAAGTTCTTGCAGAAATTTATTCACAGAAATCTTCTCTACAACATCTCAGCGGCAGAAAAATCAGTGAGATGTAATCTAGTGTGAACAGTGACCAAAAATTGAATTGCTGAATATATAAATTCGTTTTTATATGAACAATATTCAGATACATTTAAGAACATTTAAAAAAAGATTTATGAAATATACATATAATTCTATAAATTTCATAAACTCTATAAATTTTGTAATTTTTTTGTGCTTCTCAAAATAAGACGAACTATTTAAGAAAAATGCAAAAAAAAAAAATAAAAAATATCAAATTTTAAGAATTTTAAAAATATTAATTGTTTAATAATTTAAAAAATGTTAAAAGGTTTAATAAACCATGATACTTTTTGTTTATTATGTTCTTATTTTTAAACTAATTTGGTGTAAAAGACTTATTCTGCACATGTGCAGAATTATTACACACACTATTAAAAATAATAAAATAAAAAAAAAGTTTAATAATAACAAATAAGATTTTGCTTACCTCTGATGAAATAATTTGAAGAATTTTAGAAGAATTTGATTGTATGTTTAATATAGTAAACCTGTTCACTGCCATCTCAAGGAAATTTCAATACTACTGAAAATAAGTACCGGAAAGTGTATGCTTTTTAACCATAATCTTTGCGGTAATCATGGTGTGTGCCAAGAAATTCAGAAGAACATTCTTCATTATGCAACGTGCAACTGTTTTGAAGGTAATATCATTAATATAACTTAATGTTTTTATAAATAGTATAGCGTAATTTTGATTTAAATTTTAATTTTTTGGATGATTTTTAATTACGCAAATAATTGTGCAAAAAAATTAAAATAGTATATCTTGTATAAGCTTTTATATGTGATACTGCTAAATAAATATAATGCTACTAATTTTATCTTTGGTAAATATGCATATTAGGTCAAACTTCACCAATTTTTTCCCAAGTGAGAGACGGCATTGGTTTGAAAGATATAACAAATTAAAATTTCACAATTTTAATGCTCTTTAGGTGTTATAAACTGCTATTACGAATAAAAGTTTGTGTACGCCGTACTAATCTGCTAAAGAATGTAAACAAAAAATTTTTGTTTTTTAAAAGACAGTCACAGTCATAGATATTTTATTAACAGTCGGTTTTACGTATTTCTCGTAGTTTGTTAACAGCTTTCGACTACACGAGTTTCTAAGCCTTGTTGAGGATAGTCAATAAGTAGATCAATAAGTTATTAGATTTTCTGTTTACAACTTTTACGCGTGGACGATGGAGGGGCGCAGCTGTACCTCAACAGAGGGACTCGTAAAGGGGGCGGGAGGGCAAGCCGGGTCATCATAAAGTGGTCTGAGGGCAGATCCCAATCCTGACATACAGGGCAGTGGACTTTATTGGGATACGGTCCTATCCTATGCCCTGCTTGCCCACAATTAAAGTAATAGAGATTTCTGTCTCTGCTGTTAGGGTACTTTGCTTTAATCTGAGAAGCCCCTTCTCCTGCACCCCTCCACAAATTTTAATCTAACCTAACCTAACCTCTCTCTCTCTCTCTCTCTCTCTCTAACTTAACCCTAATTTTAATTAACTAATCAGAATTAGATTTGGTTTAGGTTAGAGTTTTTGGGGGTGGGAGTGCAGGGGCTTTCTACGCATGAAAGTTGTAAACAAACTTTTTTAATCAAATAATAACAGATTATTACAGCGTATACAAACTTTATTGTGAAACTTTAATTTGTTATATCTCTTAAATTCCCCATTTGAATTTTTGTGCGGAATTACTTACGAGTAACCCTACCTTTGTGTGACTCGCCGATTTCATCGAAACTTTGCACACTTGTAGAGTAGGCAAAAATAATAGACACGTATTTTTTTATATCGGCAATGATGCAACTTTAAGGGTGAAAACTACCCCTAAAAGAAGTGAAAAATTATCGTTTTTTGTAACATTATCTTTATAAATATTGATGTAACAAAGAAATGTTTCGAATAAAAGTTATAGCTCTTGAAAAAAATACATTAGTTATGTCCTATGCATTTTTTGCATAAAACTAATATTTTTGGAAAAACATAAGATAATAAAAAAAACACTCTTTCCGCACTATGCAGTGGGTTCCCCCCTCTACCTCCGGAAGGGGAACTCACAGCATCCACATATACACTTTACAACGGGAAGCGAGGCTCTACATGGATTTGCAACTTTCCACGCAAAGCGAGGTTTCAACCCAAATCTATGTGTATAGGTTTTTGATGGTGGAGCCGCCGCAGGAGGACGGAACACAATGCCTCCACGCATACACTTTATAATGCATTATCTTATTTTTTTTTCAAAAAATATTGGTTCTATGCAAAAAATGCATAGAACATAAATGATATATTTTTTCAAGAGTTATAACTTTTATTCGAAACATTTCTTTGTTACATCAATATTTATTAACATAATGTTACAAGAAACGATAATTTTTCACTTCTTTTAGGGGTAGTTTTCACCCTTAAAGTTGCACCATTGCCAATATAAAAAAATACGTGTCTATTATTTTTGCCTACTCTACAAGTGTGCAAAGTTTCGATGAAATCGCCGAGTCACACAAAGCCCAATGAACATTAGGACATTCTATGTACGTCCTATGTATATACATATATGTATATTGTATATTCTATGTATATACAGAGAATGTGAAAAGTATATAAAGCGCATATCCTATGTATGTGAAATAATTACCACATGTATGTACATAGGATGTCCATAGTACATACATAGGTATATTCCAAAGATATGCAGTGTACATTCGTGGTATATACATGGGGTATATTCCGAGGATGTGCAGTGCACGTTCGCAGTATGTACATAGGATATATTCCGAGGATGTGCAATACACATTCGTGGCATGTACATGAGGTACATTCTATGTATGTACATAGTATATACAGTACGTTTTTTAATAATAAACAATTTTCATTCATTTGGATATTTATGTACCCAATTTTTGAACAATCAGTTTATCTAAATTCTCTGTGTTGGGATTCAGATATTAAACTGATAGAAAAAGTTATTACATCTTCAAATTGAAGACTTCAATATTATTACCCGCCTTTTGCAAGTTTTATATAGTTTTCATGATTAAAACTTAAATACGAGATAGATAGCGTATAATGCGTCACATAGCGGCAAGCGAACGAACTAATGATTGATTCTATGTATATCCATACGATATCTTATGTACATCCATAAATGTACCTATATCAGCGTATATCATATGTATGTACGTTACATGTATTATATACACATGGAATGTACACGAGGTATATTCTATGTATGTACAAGCAGCGATCTCGTTCAAATATACATTCTATGTATATCCATATATGTACCTACATCAGCGTATATCGTATATACATATGTATGTTACATGCAGGGTTGGGAAGTAACGCGTTACTTGTAACGCCGTTACCGTTATAATTACTTTTTTTCGGTAACTGTAACGGTAACGGCGTTACAAATTTTTTTTGTAACGAAAAAAGTAACTTTTTTACATTTTTCGGTAACAAGTAACGAATTTAAAGTTATTTTTATCGTTACATTTTTCAAATTTATTCTATATATCTACGAATTTATAGAAAAACTAACAATAAGAAAACTTTTTAATTTATATTTACAGCATCTAAAAATTTTTAAAAAAGCTGGTTTACAACTTATTTTAAAAATTTTTCTTATTTAAAATATCTTATTATCAAAATTATTACTTTTATTATATATTATTAAAATTATTACACTTTATATTAATAGCGATATCATTATTAAAATTATATCATTTTTGTTACTTTAATGAAAAAGTGTTTAAAAATTTTTAATGTTTACTGTAAATTTGTAGTGTTTAATTTAATCTTGTATTAGAAAAATTGTGCATAAAATTTGTATTATATATAAAAAAAGTAACGGAAATTGTAACAATTCGTTACTTTTTGAGTAACGGCAACGGTAACGAGTTCCTTTTTAAAATTGGTAAGGAGTAACGATAAGGAGTTGCTTTTTAGAAAAAAGAACGGTAACGGTAACGAGTTACTTTTATAAAGTAACTTTCCCAACCTTGGTTCCATGTATATACATGGAATGTACACGAGGTATATTCTATGTATATACAGGCAGCGATCTCGTTCGAATATACATTGTATGTATATCCATACGATATCCTATGTATATCCATAAATGTATCTACTTCAGCGTATATCGTATGTACAATATACGTTTGATGTTGCGACGTGAACTAGCCTCGGAATCACGCAAGATCCGAGGGAGCACGCCCAATGAAAGTCGGTAGCCCGCGGTACTCCACGTTCTTCGGGAGCTAGGTAACTTACGCGTTGTCGGCGGTAAACGCACGACTCGGTAACTCGCGGTATCGGCAAATAATGCTCGATTCGGTAACTCGCGATACTCCACGTAATTCGAGAGCTAGGTAACTCGCGCGGTATCGGCAATAACTGCACGATTCGGTAACTCGCGGTACTCCACGCAATTCGGGAGCAAGATAACTCACGCAATATCGGCAATAAATGCACGATTTCGGTAACTCGCGGTACTCCATGCAATTCGGGAGCAAGGTAACTCACGCGATATCGGTAACCGGAAATGGGCGCCAGGTGCGTGTAATCGCACCGCGGTAACGGTAACTTAGATAATTCTTATAATATGTCCGACCGCTCCCCGCTCAGTATATGGCAGAGGGGCGTAGTTTTTTTACTTTACGTTGAGAGTCTGGAGTGACAGGCGAACACAAGGACAACTCAATAATCAAGATTTAACAATAATGTATTTCAAAATTAGTTAACAAGGGTAAAAGATGAATAGCTATGATTTGGCCTGAACCAATACGGCAGAGATAGTTAGTACGGCGGTAGTAAGGTAATTCGCTCGTAAGTCGGTAACGTAAGATAAAATAAACTTTGATACGGTACGGAACTTCGAAACGCGAACGGAAAACGGCAGCTGACCCGACGATACTCAGCACAATCGACCGTACATACAACGGCCACTCAACGAGGTCGAAGAAGGCCAAATAAATATGATTCAAAACGACGGTTATCTACCAGTCAGAAATGCTATGTCGCGGAGCGGCTATTTTCGCGGATTTTGTTCGTTTCTCGCAAAGACGCTAAAGTGGCGGTAACAGCAGTCTCGCGGAGAACGTTCCCGCGCAAAATCCGTTTGCAGACGTGGAATCGCGATAATTCTTAGCATTCAATTACTGCAAAAACGGCAAGAGACGGTAACGTTAAGAAACAGTAGCAACAGACGGTACTAAAAAAACAAGACGGTAACAGAAAGCCGGTACGGTAATACGGTAACGAGACGGAACGATACTTGAAACGGTAACAAACAAAAGAGAGACTGTCGGTGTTAACTCGTGCAAGATAGAGAGACCTCGAACGCGATATCCGGAGCCGGCTGGATATGCGGTAACTGAGAGCCAAAAGTGCGCTCACGGTAGCAAAGTCGCGGTTAGTCGTGTGAGAGACTTTACACAGAGTTTGGACTCACGCTACCAGCCATAACCGGACGGAACTCTACGGCTACCCGAGAGGCGGCTTACAGTCTTCGGCGTCTTCGGCGTCGTCGGCGTCGTCGGGAGCGCTCTGGAGCTGGTCCTCACTAATGCACGACACACCGAACAGTGAATCTTCTCTGCTCTGTCCGTTGGTCTCTCGAATCCCGCGTCGCCTTTCCGCGCATCCTGCCGATTTTCCAAAAAGGGGGGCCCCTGAGAACCGCCCACAGTTCATCCAGGGCGCCCCCCCCCCCTCGCTTTCTGCGGTTTCTTCAAGTCAGCCGGTTCGTATCGCATTGATAATTCCGGAAAGAACTGGTTAGGCTGGCCGGGCCATACTCCGGCCCTTCCGGATGCAGCATCCGCGGAGTTTTTGGCGCCGTCTGCAGCTGGGCGAGGTCCGCTGCTGCGTTACGTTGTTGTTGGCGGCTGAAAGCAATTCGGAGTTAGTCTTTATGTCTTGGGATGGCGGAGGCGACGAGGTTGCGGTACTTGACCTTTTCTGCTGCGGGGTCACTAGCGTGTGACACTCGTTGACGATCCCCCGGCGTCCGGTCTTTCGGTTGGTGTCATCTTCGCCCTGAGGCACAAAATACGCAACGCCGCCCACACGGGGTCTCGCTTTACAACTTAAATAACGATATCGACATAACGGAAACGAAATGCGAAATAATACAGGCGAAAGAGTGGAGTCTCGCAAATTGCTCTTTCAAAGCGAGGAGCAACTCCAGGACCCTTTGCTCCCTCGGCCGGGCTATTGCCCTTGTGACGGCGCTCCAAAAGCGTCACGTCACAATGTATATACATGAAATGTACACGAGGTATATTCTATGTATATACAGGCAGCGATCTCGGTCGAATATACATTCAATGTATATCTATAAGATATCTTATGTATATCCACAAATGTATCTATATCAGCGTATATCATATGTATGTACATAGTATATACAGTACGTTTTTTTCACATGGATATTTCATATATACATAGGATATCGAATGTTTACTGGGTTGTAGCATGAAGTTGTTGCTGTTTTATGTACAAAGTTGCAATTGTGCACATCTTAGAAACGAACGAGTAAAGCGATAAAATAGCGATGTCGAACAAGACCGCCCTAAAAAGATGTTTTCGAAGGTAGAACAACGTGCATGGATCAAAATTGAGGTGGCGCGTAGAGGGAACGCTACAGAATGTTATAAAGATCTTCAGGAAGCATGTGGTGATCAAGTATTACCATATTGAACGGTGGCACTATGAGTGACAGAATTTCGCCGAGGTCGCGATAGAGTGGAGGATGCAGCATGTTCAAGTCGGCCTGATACCCAAGATCATCACATCGAGTTGATTCAATCATTGATCGTGATGAATATTCTGTAGAGTTCCTTCCATGCGCCTCGACCCACGTTTGATACACTTTGTTCTACCTTAAAAAATATTTCTTTAGGACGATTTGACAACATTATTTTATCGCTTTGTACTCGTTCCTTTCTAAGACGTATACAGTTGTAATTTTATATGTGAAACAGCAACAATTTCACACTACTAGTATTAAAAACAGAATTGCCCTCACTTGCTCATACGCAAAGTGGTGACAGTGTTGCCACTACTTTATATCCAACCCTCGTATAATTGTAAAGCTTGTAAAATAAAACAAATATTTCTACAAATCTCTAAACTATTATACCAGATGATTTATTTTAATCTTAACAGGTAAATATTTCGAAAATATGTAATTTAAAGAAAAAAACTTTTTGGATGAAAGTTATATGTTATAGAGGGGAACGTACAATGATGATACCCTAGTTTGACCTTGTAACGTCTATTCAAGGTCAGGTCAAGGTTAATTTAATTTTTTTAAATAGAAACTCTTATTTTTCATTGCATTTGCAGATTGAGCTAATCTAAATAAACATTTTTGATGTTTTGATTATTTTTTTATAAAATCAATAGTTTTCGAGACACTCGAGTTCAAAAAATGGAAAACTGCACTGTGTCTGTTGGCGGTATCCAGAATCAATGAACCCAAAACGGATTAACATCTGAATAATAATGACAATTGTGACGATTCAATTCTCCGATGTTCTGAAAAGTTGATTCGTCGCAAAATAAAACATTGTTAAAAAAATTTCAGGCAGAATCAAACAAGTGTAATGTAGAAGGCGAAGCCCAACGTAAAAGGCAAGGAAAATCAAACATCCGAAAAGGGATCAAATTACCGCCACGTTCACGTCGTTGATCCTGGATAGCGTCAAGAGCGGTTTACACAGTCAAGAGTCGATTGTATAATTTTTTATTTTTTGAATCCAAATATCTAAAAAATTATTGATTTTATAAAAAATTATTACATACCAAAAATGTTTGTGGCGGCATACCGCTACACCGCTGCACTGAAGCGGCCTAGTACGCCGCGGCGCCGCTACGCGCCGCAGGGCCTCTGCCGTGTTCTGAGCCTGCAGATACACCACCAGGTTGCGCAGGCGGTGTAAGGCTCTCTCGCGATCGAGAATCGAGCAACGCAATATAAAAGAGCGTCGACACAAGCTTTTCGTCACTCACTCGCTTCAAGGCGAGCTCTTAACAAAGGGCCCTTGAACGGAGTCACAACTCTGCTTCAAAGAGCGCAACCAGCAAGTCTTCTCGACTTTTCACAGTGCCTGGGAAGGCACGGAAGCGAAAGATTCAGTTCCAGCTCCGACCGCACACCTCACGGAGGGATGTGCATCTACGGTCAGCTGACGCACCAGTATCGCCGTCGGCACCACAGACTCTACAGTGGAAATGAATTCTCCTAGAGTTCTGTGCCCGGTTGACTCGGCCCCCACAGGACACTCACGTACCAGGGGACATGCGAATACGAAGGCCTCTCTCTTCTCGGCTCGCAGACCCTCTTGCGCCGCCGAGAGCCGGATGGTCGCAGCGCATGGCACATCGGAGACATACTCCATCGCAACGCAAACCTCGCCGCCTAAGGCTTGCTCACAGAGCAACTACCATGCAGAGGATCACTTCCCGCACGGAATACTTCCGACACATGGGAAAGGGATGCAACATACACCCTCGCAAGAATCGTCCTTTTTAGGACCCGATTCAAATCACGCAGACGCGGCCGGTAATATCTTACCGCGCCCGTCAATTTGTATTCTAAACTCGCGGCCTTACACTTTGCCGCGAATGCGCCACTGGTGCACTCAAGCTCCAAACACAACTGTACATACTTCTCTGACGAAGAAAATAAAATATATATTTTCCGACAAATTGGTTCTCACAAGTTTCTCACCAGTTCGAACACATCCTTAAGGCATTACGCCCATAATGTTCATTTGGATTAGCTCAATTTGTAAATAAATTTGCAATAAAAAATAGGGGTTTTTATTTGAAAAAATTAGATTGACCTTGACCTAACCTTGAGTAGACGTCACAAGGTCAAATCAGGGTCACCATTGTACGTCCCCCTCTATAACATACAACTTTCACCCAAAAATTTTTTTGTAAAATTGCATATTTTCGAAATATTTGCCTATTAAGATTAAAATGAATTATCCGGTATATGCAATATTGCGGTATATGCAATATTGCAGTATACCGTCGAAAAGTTTTTGAACAAGGTAAAAAAAACACGATATTGCAAAAAAACTAAAAATATTCTATTTTCTGTAATACATAAGTTTATAACAAGTGAATAAACTATAAAAAATTTGAAAAATATATTTTTGTATCACTGTATAAATAAAAAAACTTATATTTTATTTTCTTGAAAATAGCTATCATGATCCTTTATTATCGCAGATAGATAGAACCAAAGTTGGCAACGTTATTTTATAAAGTAACTCGTTACCGTTACCGTTACTTCCTCTGAAAAGTAACTCGTTACCGTTATTCATTACCGATTTTAAAAAGTAACTCGTTATCGTTACCGTTACTCAAAAACTAAGAAATCGTCATTATTTTCGTTATTTTGTTTATAATATACTAATTTAATGCTATATAATATATTAGTATTAAATTAATATATTATAATTAATACAATACAATTAATTAATATAATACAAAAATTCTTAATACTAATGTAGGAACACAAAATTTACATTTGTATAATACTTTTTTATTAATTTATAATATAATATAAACTTTCTGACGGTACTGTATACATAGGATGTCCGGTAATTGCTGAATTACCTCTCGGGTGTAGGTAGGTAGCAGGGTTGGGAAAGTTATTTTGTAAAAGTATCTAGTTAAAGTTACAGTTCTTTTCACTAAAAAAACAACTAGTTACAGTTACAAGTTACCGACTCTGAAAAGTAACACGTTACAGTTATAGTTACTCAAAAAGTAACGAGTCGTTATTTTTCAGTTACTTTTTTGCAATAAATGTGCACTACTATTTTAAATATAAAAATCTTACATTTCAAGATTTCTTAACTTATTATATACTATATAGGTACTTAATTTTGTGTTATATTATTTTATATGTCATAAATCACAATTGTTTTAAACTTAAAATAAAAATACATTTAAAATATTAAATTAATAAATCATTTAAAATAAATTATTATACACTTAGAATAAAAATAATAGGATTAAGATTTTTTAGTTTAAAAATTCACGAATTTCACACAAACAGTCGTAACTTTTCGAAAAATCGTAGACTAATGTTTCAGTTCTTCTTAAAATCTCAACTTTATGCTTATATGATAATAATCCTCAAAGATAATTTATTACTGGGTGACAGTGCATTTTTTAAATGAAAATTTGTTTATTTTTGTTAAATTTTATAATTATATCTATACGTTTATCCGTCTATTTATTTAACAAATATCGAATCTACACTTAATATGACAAATTCTATGACAGTTTTGTTCCTTTCCTTATGCATATGTTTATGCGACTATGCAAGTTTGTCTGGATAGGCCCTAATTCTTACAATTAATACAACCGTATATAGAATATTAAATTAACTGTTAAATTAGTTACTAGTTACCATAAATGTGTAACTAAGTTAAGTTACAGTTATAGATGAAGAAAAAGGAACGAAGTTAAATTATAGTTACCGAAAAAAAAAACTGTAACTGTAATTTCGTTACAAGTAACGAGTTACTTCCCAACCCTGGTAGGTAGGTAGATAGAGCGGGTTAAACCGAAAAGAAAAGTCCTCTATCATTTTGCGATTTTTGCAATAATTAATGAGGAATTAGTTAAAAAATATCGGCCAATTCACGCGAGTTTAAGAACGCGGCGAAAAGAGACTCGTGGCGGTACAGCCCACTGTTATTTGGTTACTAGGCGCGCAATGAAGTGTTAAGAAGAGCGCTCTACAAATGACAACGGCAACATACGAGCGGTGCATAACGCTAGATTCTTACGTCCTAGCAACCACGTAACAGTGGGCTATCTCTTCTCATCGCGCGCTTAGAAATGCGCAAAGTGGCCGATCTTCTTTAATTAATTTCTCATTAATTATTGTGAAAATTGCAAAACAGTAGGGGACTTTTCTACTCGGTTTAACCCGCTGTACCTGTACCCGAGCGGTGATTCAGCAAATACCTTGTATATACAGAGTGTATAAAAAGTACCGAAACTCCAGAATATCTCGAAAAATATAAGTTTTATAAAAAAATGTTTCAGATAAAAGTTGTAGGATTTAAAGAAATCTATTTACTGATCTTATTAGTTTGACTTTAAGTGAAGACGTTTTAAAAATTTGAAGGTTATTTTTATTTTTTAAAATGAAATTATCCTAATTTTTTATATAAACCAATTTCTCGCAATATTTGACATAAAAAGTTATAAAGGTAGGATGGCCAAAAATTGAATAGTTTACGAGATATATATATTTTATACTTTAATTAGATATAATTTTACACAAACTATGAAAGTCGTTAAATATTCATATTTTAATTATCTTACTTCAACACTTTTATGCACAAAATAATGAAAGAAATCAATTAGTGTAAAAAAAACACTTACAAGGGGAGAACGCGGACTTCGGGTCACCGATTTTAAAGAAATTTTTATATGATATAGTACTCTATCAGAAGAGTACTTTAGTAAAAGGATAGGGCGCAACGTTCAGCCGTTTTCGAGAAAAATTTGAAGTTTATGGCGTCCCTTATATTTCGGTCCTGTTGGATTGATTGTCGAGATGGCGGCGTAGCTCGGGCACTTAGGCTCTGGGCTATCACGCTGTCGACCTGGGTTCGATCCCTGCCTATTTTACTTTTTTTTTCATTTATTTTATTTATTCTAGCGAATATTTATTCATTATATTATTATAATAAAATTAATTTATTTTAATTAACAATTTTGTTTTTTTTTTAATTTGCACTTTTACTACTTCTATCATATAAAAAATAAAGTAAAAAAAACATCTACGATTTAAATAATATTATAATTATTATTTAATACCAGAAATATTTTATTAATCATAATTTAATTTGGTATGAAATTTTCCCTCAACTTCGTTGAGTTACTTATTACTCCCACCATAATATTTGTATACCTAATGTTGTCACATCAGGTAACTGCTAACAGTTTTTAGCTCCCCTTCAGACTACTTCCCTTCTGTAACGTATATTCCTACACATCAAATTAAATTATGATTAATAAAATATTTCTGGTATTAAATAATAATTATAATATTATTTAAATCGTAGACGTTTTTTTTACTTTATTTTTTATATGATAATAGTGAAAGTGCAAATTAAAAAAAAAACAAAATTGTTAATTAAAATAATTTTATTTAATTATAATAATATAATGAATAAATATTCGCTAGAATAAATAAAATAAATGAAAAAAAAAGTATAATAGGCAGGGATCGAACCCAGGTCGACAGCGTGATAACCTAGGGCCTAAGTGCCCGAGCTACGCCGCCATCTCGACAAACGATCCAACAGGACCGAAATATAAGGGACGCCATAAACTTCAAATCGATTTTTCTCGAAAACGGCTAAGCGTTGCGCCCTATCCTTTCACTGAAGTACTCTTCTGATAGAGTACTATACCATATAAAAATTTCTTTGAAATCGGTGACCCGAAGTCCGCGTCCTTCCCTTGTTAGTTATCTTTAAGAAAAAATATGATATGAACACTTTAGCTACATATTTTTTCTGAAAGACAACTATGTGTTTTTTTCACATCAATTGATTCCTCTCATTATTTTGTGCATTAAAGTGTTAAGGTAAAATAATTGAAAAATGAATATTTAACGAGATATTTCATAGTTTATGTAAAATTATGTCAAATTAAAGTATAAAATATCTCGTAAACTATTCAATTTTTGGCCATCTTACTCCTATAACTTTTTACGCCGAATATTGAGAGGAATCAATTTATATAAAAAAATTAGGATGGTTCTATTTAAAAAATGAAGATGACTTTCAAATCTCCGAAGTGTCTCCACCTAAGGTCAAACTGATAAGATCAGTAAATAGATCTTTTTAAATCCTACAACTTTTATCTAAAACATTTTTTTATAAAACTTATATTTTTCGAGATATTCTGGGGTTTCGGTACTTTTTATACACCCTGTATGTACAAGGTGTCCCTAAAATTTTGACAAAGCGCTCGTGAGCAGGTAGAACAGACTAAATTGAGTCGAAAAGTCCTGTACCATTTTGCAATTTTGGCAACAGTTAACGAGTTATTAATTATTAAAGATCGCCGAATAAGCGCATATCCGCCCAGCCTACCGCCGAATGCAAGCGCGCGGCGAGATACAATAAAAAAACGGGAAACAATCATATCTTAGAACGGGCTTTGCCGCTTGTAGTAAACAACTCCACGCGCGCCTAGCGACCGTGATCGCTAGGCGGTTGTACATACCTCGCCGCGCGCTTGTGTTCGGCGGTAGGCTGGGCGGATATGCTCTTATTCGGCGATCTTTAGTATTATATTAGAACGCGTTTTCCTAAAATATAGACGACATTTAATGTCATTTTCTGATCTCATCAAATTTTAAATAGATTTGTAGAGTAACTAAAAATAAGAAACGTATTTTTTTAAGTTTGCTTTTACGCACGTTTAGAGGTCAAAACTTTCCAACTGGATGCAATGTATTTTGTGCAAACTTTATTAAAAATATGAAGTGCATAAAAAATATTTTAAATAAAAGTTTTATGATATTTGATGCTGTTTCTACAGGATACATCTAAATTCTCCAAGAATGTTATATTTTATATATTCTATACCCCAGTATGTTCTCACTATTTATTATTATTTTGCAAATTTCAGAATCTTTGTAATGATAAAAATTAAAAAGTATTTTTTATCTTAAATTTATTCATATATATGTATAATATTGAAATCTTATTTTTGAAAATTAAGTCGCAAATTCGCACTACATGCATCTAATTGTAAATCACGCTTGAACCGCACGATATTGCTCCAATCACCTTTCTCCATCCTCTTTTTGTCCTTTTCTCTCTTCTGTCGCTACCTATTTCTTTCTCTCCCTTCCCTTTACTTCTTTTTACCTCTTTTTTTTCCGCTTTCTCTCTTTCTCTCTTGTTCACTCACTCGCTATTATTGTATGTTTTTAGCTCTCATTGTTTTTTATCATTTTCTTTTTTATTTTTTTTACACATTCTTTCTTTCACTCCCTCCCCCTTTTCCCTTGTTTTTCTTCCCTTTTTTGGTATTAAAAAAAAATTTTTTTTGTATTTTGATTTATTTTATAATTTTTTATTTCCTTTAATTACTCCAAACTTCTTTTTTAACTCTATCTTTCTTATTCCCATTTTTACTTAAAATTTTATTTATCCTCTTCTGTCACTTGTTTTTCTCCACTTTCAGTTTTTGCATTTCTTCTACATATGTTTCCAAGATTCAATTCTATCCCCATATCTATATTGTTTCGGTAAATGTTTAGAATAACACAGTCAGGTTTGATCATCTTGAGCTTGACATATCGCTCATTTACTGCAATAATGACATAACTCAAAAATAGCTGGTTGAAGTTTGGAACGTTCCTGGAGCAATTTTTAAAAAATGATTTGTCGCTCTTCTCCTTTTGCAGGGAGGAAGTTTCGAGACCCACAAACAAAGTTCAAAAAAGACCAATCCGATACATGCGTCGGAAGACACCCTTATACCCGAAAAACCACCCTCAAAATCACTTAAACAATTCTCGCCAAGTTAAAAATGATTTGTCGCTCTTTTCCTTCTGCACAGAGAAAGTTCCGAGGCCCTCACACGACATACAAAAGAGATCGATCTGATACATGCGTCGGAAGACACCCTTATACTCGAAAAACCACCCAAAAAAAAAAAATTCTACCAAATGTACATGGTGTCCAAAAAATATGTTCTATTTTGGTAATTTCTTTGGTTAATAATTTTTTAATAAACATGGAATGACTATTTTTTTATGTGTGTAGAAGCACAAAAATTTATGTACCAGTCTGCTTTATTTATATCACTGGAAGCGCTGAAACTGTTTTAGGCTTACAATTAGTATCAACGATATCCGATTCTTTAAATTTGTTTTTGGCATGACACTTAACGACAAAATATTCCGGCTTTTTACAATTAAAATACTTACGCGGTTTAATACGATCTTTTTTTCGATTGCTGTCTTTTTTCAGTATTTCGGACGTTTGTTTGATTAACACACAATACACACAATACATTGAGATGATGAATGACTTGAGATTATCCACAAATGCACATTTGTAGTTATATTATACACATATTTATTGCACAGTGATAAGAAAAGTTATCACATACGATTCTTGCACCAACTGCGAGCAACTAATCATGGCAACTAACGAATTACTCTTCCTTCGCTTTTTTTAGGTAACACAGCGTCATCTCCGCTCATTTAATCGAAGATTATAGCTGCCGCGAAAAATGATATATTGAAATCATATTGTAATCATTTTATTATAACTAATGAATAAGGAAGCAATATAATAATTATAAAATTACACTACATTGTATAAATAAAGATAGATTATATAAATACAACATAAATAGGGTGTAACATCTGTTATATCACAAAGTTACAGATGTTACTCCTATGGGCCGTTTCAACCAACGTGGTTTAAGAAATTAAAACTTAGTGACATTCGGTTATTTTAACTTAACCTGAATATTGGTTTCTACCAATTATTTAACGGCGTTTAGATATCTATAAACCGAGTTTGAGTTAAACGTCGGTTTTAAGAAATGTTACTAGCAATACTCTATTTTTATTTCTATATATCATATCATCAAATATGTATCCTGACCTTTATTGGATATTATCTTGTCAAAACTCAAACTCAACACTCATTGACAGTGTTTGACACGTTACAGATACGTTAAAAATAATTGTAAAAAATAATATTTATTATTTTGTTGATATGATAGCGTATTTTAATCCTTTGTGGTCCTCAGATTCTGATGATGAAAATATTGAACAATTTGAACGAAGAAGAAAAAGATTTAAACAACGAGTTAATTATTTTGAAACATTAGATGACGTCAAATTTAAAATGCGATTTAGATTAAGTAAAGGTTTGGTATAATTAATATTGGAACATATTAGATGTTTGGATTTGTTTGGTGAAAGATTGATATTGACTAAGAGATATGAATAATGAGTATATATTTAAATATAAACATAAGAAGTACATAAAAAGAACAACTCAGAATACAGAAAAGCAAAAAACGTAGATAGCGGATATCTGAGCGCACGCACTTACAGAGAGCGTGTTAAAACAAAAGAAGGAAAAGTTACAAGAAGAAGGGAAGAACAAAGCCATCTATTAAGCAATAGATTACGGAGGAAAACATGAATTTTCAACACTTCCTCTTGTTCTCGACGTCATCTCTATTTGCCTGATCTGATATTGTCTGATCTGATGAAATCGAACTCCGATATGTTTAGTTCTCTTATGGAACTCAGGATTCTTTGACATTGTTATGGCAGCTTGGTTGTCTACTTTCAACTCAGTTGGTTTCATCTGCTTCAAGCCGAAGGATTTAAAGAGTGATCGTAGCCAGAGAAGTTCCTTCAACGCTTCTGAAATCGACATGTATTCTGTCTCCGATGACGAGAGAGCAGTATTTCGTTGCAGACTCGATGACCAAACGATCGGTCCACCATGGAGCAGGAATATATATCCAGATGTTGATTTTCTCTCTTTTAGTTCACCAGCATAATCGGAATTACAAAATCCAATCAATTCATCTGATGACTTCCAATGAAAGTATAATGAAACATCCATCGTGCCTTTAAGATACTTCATGACACGCTTTGCTGCCTTCCAATGAAGTTCTTGTGGATTATTTGAATATCGAACAAGCATGCTTACGGCATATGAAATATCTGGTCTTGATATTGTGGCAATGTAATTTAAACAGCCGATTGCTTCTCAAAGGGAAACTTTTCTCCTTACTTTTCTCTTCATTGAATTCAGTCAACTCAATAGACGAATCCATTGGGGACTTCACAGGTTTGCAGTCCTCCATTCCAAAACGATGCAACATACGAGAAATATATTCCTGTTGATTGATGCAGAGCGTTCCTGTCTTTCGATTTCGAGTTATTTCCATTTTAACGTAGCACGTCGATGTATAACACGTAACTTCAAATTCCGAAATCAGCGAGGAAACAAAAGTATTCATTGTTTCCTTTCGTTTGCATGCTATTAGACCGTCATCAACATATAAAAATAGTATTATCCAATCATTTGTGTTAGTACCTTTCACAAAGACACATGGGTCGGCTTCTGATTGTCTAAGACCATGAGATGTGACAAACTCGTTGAATCTACTATTCCAGTTTCGGGGTGTTTGTTTAAGCCCATAAAGGCCCTTCAAATAGCAAATACGATTTGATCCATCTTCATATCCTTCCGGTTGCTGCATGTAGATATCTTGTTCAAGAGGACTATTCAGGAAAGCTGTCTTTATATCAAATTGCGTCAGTTCCATGTCGTGTTTAGCAACTACAGCTAAAATTGCTCTCACCGACTCGTAACGTACCACAGGCGAAAAAGTCTCAAAGTAATCTATACCCTGAGTTTGACTGAAACTTCGAGCAACCAGTCTTGCCTTGTGACGCTTGATTGTACCATCCGACTGCAACTTTGATTTAAAAACCCAAAACTACAGGATGTCCATCTGGTAAAGATTTAAAATTTCCATGTTCGATTCTGAAGTAAAGACGACATCTCATCGTTCATTGCTTGCTTCCAGAGAACAGAATTATCTTTTAAAACTGCATCTTTATATGAAACTGGATCCAATGACACTTTCATTGCAGCAATATGAGCCGTTCGACCTATCTCGTAACACTCGATCCGTTGGGGGAACTGACTTTTGATAGCATCGTGACCCTGGTGGTCGTCCTCTTTTTTTCTGTGACTCAGGTGAAATTTGAATTACATCCTCTTCCTCGTCCAAATCATCATCAAATTCTGCGTCCATAAAATCATTTTTAGATTCTGTTGTACCATCTTTGACTTGATACTTTTTATTAAGTGATTCTTTAAGTTCCCTCTCTTGCTCTTCAGACGGTAAAGAAAAAAGAACTTCTTTAATTGTATTCGTTACATCTTTTATTGTGACATCTGCTACTCTTTCCATAATCTTCTTCTCAAGGTCAAAAACTCGATATACCTTGTTAATATAACAATCATATCCAACAAATATCGTCTTTTTTGCCTTGGGATCTATCTTGTGTCTCATTGAATCGGGAATACGAACAAAAGCTTTTGCTTCAAAGACTCTCAAGTGAGTTACATTTGGTTTCTTTCCATACCATTCACATACGGAGTTGTAAGAGTAATTCTTCGATTTGGCACACGATTACGAAGATATGCTGCCGTTCTGACGGCTTCTGTCCATAACAAATGACGATCTATCTTTGAGATGTCAGTGTTAAATAATAGAAATCGAGCAGTATCACATAGTGTACGATTCTCTCGTTCAGCCATACCATTACATTGTTTCACGTTGGGTGGCGACAACTCGTGTGTAATTCCCATTTCCTTGAGAACTTCCTTTACCTTATCATTTATGTATTCAGTTCCATTATCAGTTTTCAATGAAATAGCTTTCCTTCCAGTTTTTTTTTGCTTCTAGAAAAAATTTCTTTAGAATTTTCGAGACTTCCTTTGATTTCATAAAGAAAACTCTGCGATAACCAGATGCCTCGTCTTTTAATGTCAGAAAGTACTTGCATTTATTCCACGATATGACTCCAACATGACAAACATCTGAATGAAAACGTTGACCGGCTAAGCATTCACGTTTTTCTCGAGTGAGATGTGGACTGATTGTCTGTTTTTCTAAATAACAAGAATCACAATCATCTCTTTTCTTTAGAATTACTTCCAGGCCATCAACGAGGTTATTCTTCGCCATTGCTTGTATTACGTTGTCACTGACCAAGACGCTGGTACCATAATTCAATCGATCGAGCAATCTTTACAGAAGCTGATGGTGCACAACACGAATAAAAGGAACATACTGGTTGTTGATTCTCCTGCCACCAAGTACCGTTTTTTGTCCATCCATTAGTCGCATAATTCCAGTTCCATGGTAAAATCCATAACTTTTCGTTTTCTTCATAAACGTCGTTGAGAAAAGTGATTTGCTACTCATATTTTCGCAGTAGTATACGGATTCCCACATTCGTTTCTCCCACTCTCTGCCATTAACTGACTTTTCAATTTGGATATTACCAACATGAGTCGCTTTCAACGTTTTATCATCGGCAATATTCAATATTACTGGCACACTAACCTTTCGAAGTGACGAGAATTATTCAATATTACCAGTAAGATGAACACTTGCGCCAGAATCTGCGATGATACATCCATCATTCTTTGATTTAAAAACAGATAATACGGATAATCCTTGTTCAGCTTCTACATCTTTCGATTCTTTAGATCCTTTCCGTGAATCTGATTTTTCCAGTTTCTCCGACTTGTCTGATTTCGACTTACAATCTCGCTTCATATGTCCCATCTTACCATACTTATGACACTTGCCTTTAAATTTCTTTCCAACAGTCTTCATTGCTTGATCATACGTTGACTTAGACTGCGATTTGAAAGCTTCATTTGATACGTCATCCAATCGTCCTTCAATGTTTCTTTCTGCATTAGCAAGTTTCTCCAAGAAAAGTTCTAGGGACATTTGATCCGATAAAATGGAGTGAGTCCCAGTTGCGCACAGAATAAGTCTGACACAGCAAATTGAATGAATCGGACACAGTGTCAATCGGACACAAGATGGTTGCAATCGGACACAATAGGAAACGGACACAGTAACAATCGGACACATTGAAAATCGGACACAGTTCCAATCGGACACAATAACAAATGGACACACGATGGTTGCAATTGGACACATGATAATCGGACACAACAGGAAACAGACACACGGTAGTTGCAATCGGACACATGCTCCGTGACAGTTTTCCTAACCCTAAAAACGTTACTACAACGACTTTAATCTTTTGATTTTTCGCTTTCTTTCTTTCTATGCATACACTTTTCACGCAAAGCGAGGTTCCACATGAGTTTACGACTTATTTGTGAACCTTGGTTAACCTTGTTAGGTTTACCTTGTTAGGTATAACCTGAGGAGGATTTGTTATTTGCTTTACGCGGGGGAGAGGCTTCGCCCCGTAGGAGTGAAGTCCTCCGCCGCCTACGCGTGAAATTTCAAACAAAGCGAGGTTCAACATGGGTTTACGGGTTTCTACACAAAGCGAGGTTTAATGCAAATCCAATGTTCAAATTTAGCGCAGAGTAACACTAAGTATAATGTTTATGAATCAAATACATGATTCGATGATATTCAACTATGTTTATTTAATTTTATTAGATTCTTAAAACAGAGAAGATTTTATATACAGAAATATTTGTTGTGCCCTTGGTAATAGGGCACGGGTTCGGGATCTGCCGAGGAGTTAGGCCGGGAAATAATTCTTAGTTGTTCTTTTTAATAAAAACAATCTTACGTATATTTATTGGTCTCTTAATTTATTACAAGTTCCCTTGCTAATAGATAAACTAAGTTCCGTCAGGAATCCTTGCCTTAGTTTAGTATCACGGAGCCTCAAGTTACTCTTATTCGCTTTAGCGATTCGTTATAATTCGCGATCTTCTTAATTTGTGGTCCCGACGGACATACGTCCGTTCCGTTTAACTGTTAGTTTTCGACCCGCCGTCGCGAGATCACGACGGCGATTTTATAGTCGCGAAACTGCAATTGATTGCAGTTTTGAAAGTCTTTTTGATCGAACTTGCTGACGAAATCCAATAGTTTGTCAGCATTGTCGCGTTAAGAACGAATTTGGTTTTCATTTACGCTGCGCGATTCTCCGGTGTCTCGCATGGGCCGGAAACACACTGAATCATCAGCGTTCTTATCTGATATCGTAATCAGATATGTAATAACTATTCTTATATAATTATATTTTATTAATATATATATTTTATTAATTAATAATTGGTTGTGGTTCTCTGGACCCACAACATATTATATAGAAAGAAAGCGAAAAATCAACAAATTAAAGTCGTTATAGTAACGTTTTTAGAGTTAGGAAAACTGTCATGGAGCATGTGTCCGATTGCAACTACCGTGTGTCTGTTTCCTGTTGTGTCCGATTATCATGTGTCCAATTGCAACCATCGTGTGGCCATTTTCTATTGTGTCCGATTTTCAATATGTCCGATTGCCATTGTGCCCGATTACCATTGTGTCCGATTGGCACTGTGTCCGATTCCAACTACAGTGTGTCCGTTTCTTATTGTGTCCAATTGTTACGTGTCCGATTACCATTATCGTGTGTCCATTTGTTACTGTGTCCGATTGGCACTTTGTAAGATAGCAACCATCATGTGTCCATTTGTTACTGTGTCCGATTGGCACTGTGTCCAATTTTCAATGTGTCCGATTGTTACTGTGTCTGTTTCCTATTGTGTCCGATTGTTATGTGTCCGAATGCAACCATCTTATGTCCGTCTTCTATTGTGTCCGATTGTTATGTGTCCGAATGCAACCATCTTATGTCCGTCTTCTATTGTGTCTAATTGACACTGTGTCCGATTCATTAATTTGCTGTGTCCGATTTATTCTGTGCGCAACTGGGATTCTCCCATAAAATGGACCAGCTTGTCACGAAACTGTCGAAATCCTTCGGTAGGCAACCTAGAATCTTTGTCATTAAAAGTTTTTTATTAAACTTATTTCCAAAATTTTCTGGTTCTAGAGCTTCAATTTTACGTGCGATAACTTTTAGTCCTGTCGCAAACGTACCAACCGTATCATCAGATTTCTGCGAATAAATAAAGAACTCACGTAGCAATTCCAGTAAAGCATTTAATGTCTTCGGTTCATAGAACGCTTTGATTCTTTTCATTATGTCTGCGTTATGTCTTTTCATTACGTCTCACAGTCGCATGCCTGATCAAATGTAGTGTCGTCTAGAGTCGATCGAATAACAGACCGTGCCTTGCTGTCCTTTGCCTTCCAGTCATCAATTTCTCTCACATTGGTAACGATATCATCCTCAGATCTCACTTCGCTTGGCTTCATCGTTTTTCCAGTAGTGATATCCCAAATTCGATAACTCTCAAGAACATCACGGATTTCGATTTTCCAACGACCATACGTTGCTTTTGTAAGCTTAGTTACTCGAATATCTTTCAATGAATTTTTGTCGGTCATTTTTGTGTTTTGTTAGACTACCGTCGTTAATCCTCTTAACCTCAAAATACTACGCGTCTCTAATTGTTTCTTAATGAGCACCTAAGTCTTATAATCTGTTTGGATTTGTTTGGTAAAAGGTTGATATTGACTAAGAGATACGAATAATGAGTATATATTTGAATATAAACATAAGAAGTACATAAAAAAAACAACTCAGAATACAGAAAAGCAAACAACGTAGATAGCGGATATTTGAGCGCACGCACTTACAGAAAGCGTGTTAAAACAAAAGAAGGAAAAGTTACAAGAAGAAGGGAAGATAAAAGCCATCTATTAAGCAATAAATTACGGATGGAAACATGAATTTTCAACATTAGAGAAGAGTTAGAATTTTTGACAAATAAGTAAATTCTTTAGTATTATTTTATAATTATAATTAGAAGTTATATTATATATATATATATATATATATATACAGGGTGTTTCAGATCAAACGCAGGTCCTTGAAGGGGTGAATAGATCTCGATAACATGAGTAAAAAATGTCCGTACAAGAAAATTATGAGGTCAATAGTTTTTAAATAAAATGCATTTGAAGTTAACTAATCACGGGGTTCGCATTTCGCGCCGTCAGGAGAATTTATTTCTTATACACAAGCGATTGTTTAAAACAATTGAGTTTTATTTTAATGTTTACTAATATGATAGTGTTAATAATAATTTCTAAACAATATGTAATTGATGTGGCAGAATGTATTGCAAACGAAAATGATTCATGCCGCGCTGCTCCTGACAGCGCGAAATGCGAACCCCGTGATTGGTTAACTTCAAATGCATTTTATTCAAAAACTATTGACCTTACAATTTTCTTGTACAGACATTTTTTACTCACGTTATCGAGATCTATCCACCCCTTCAAGGACCTGCGTTTGATCTGAAACACCCTGTATATTTCTTAGAAATAATGCAGTATTTCCTATGAAGCAATTATTATTAACACTACGTATTTATGCTATTGGATCATTTCTTATAACAATTATATTAAGAAATATATTTTGATATTTGATTAAATAACAATTAAATTATATTATCAGAATTATTATTTGAATATTAATTAAAAAAATATTGAAATTAAAACGTAGCATAATATTATATAACTATTTAGCATTACTCAAATTATGTTTATAACAGATAATGTGTAATATTCCACAAAAGGCATAAGATAAAAGTATTACCTGTGCATCATACATTTATACAACCGAATTTTTTCATCCGCAAAAAATTTTCTGATTGTTTTTTACATTGTCCCAGCAATTTTTTAAACTCTCTGATGTTCTAAACTCGGTTGAGGACATACTATTAAACAAATTTTCTATTATTTTCTAATATTTTTCTTTGTCTTTTGAAGTTACTATGTCAGACTTCTTGTTTTCTATCACATTTTTATATTTGAAAATTAAATCGATCAAAATATTTTTTTATGCTGTTGAAAAATTTAACACTCGTTTACGTTTATTACTTATATTACTCATTATTAAAGTTAAAATATTATTTTATATGCTCAAAATAACTTGTACTTGGCCGTTGCCAGCAACGTGATTTAAGAACTCAATAATAGTCAATAATAGAAGTCAATTTAATGTCAATAATATCAATAGTTTCATACTTTTGATAGAGATAAGAATCAATATTAGATTGAAGATTCTAGTTTTAGGGTTTCTAATATTAAACCAATCAGCGTTTTGTCTTTAAATAATTTCAGAGTTATGAGACATATAATATAGGTTTAATTAATCGTTCTCGATGTAATCGTGATAGAAACCAATCAGCATTAACTTTGGTTTAAACTCGGATTCAGGTTTAACCGAGGGTTTGCTAAACTATCGTTTAGATAAAGTTGGTAGAAACGGACCTATGTCATATAATGGCTATAGTCTGTGTTTGCTGGGATAATTCTTTCTTACTATAAGCTTCTCAATTCGCGCATTTATTGATGCCCATCTTACTTGTTCTTTATTTTTTAGCTTGCTTATATAATATTTCTGCATGTGACTTCTCAGCTGACACATTTCTTACACCTTGCACCACACTATTGATTCGTGCGCGTGAAATTATTATCACAGTATAACCAATATGTTCAGTTGATAAAGGAGGGTAAGTTGCGCATCTATCATCTTAACCATAAATTGAATCAGATATCATTTATAGTGTAGAATCCGTGAGTCAGTAATGTATTAAAAAAGAGATTGGAACTAAAATTGAAATTAACTTAAATAAATTAAAAATTGGTTGATTACGGCTTTCCAATTTTTCACACATTTATTTTTCATTGAAATTTATTGAAATTTTTTTTAATAAATGCTTTATTTGTAGCACTTCCTGGTACAAATACTAGTTCATATGAACTAACGATCTGTTTTAATTTGACAGTAAGATATTAAGAATCGTGTAAAGCTAAGTTTCTCCCATTGGATTTCTTAGTTGTCGGACAGCTTGGCTAGCTCGAACGGTTTAGTCCGCTTCAGTCGTCTAGTTAAATTTCGCACATTCAGGAGCCTGGACGCTTTTTCGTTGACATGATGCTGAAGGCGATTTTCGTGTGAGATAGCATATCTCGCAATGATGGATGCGATTGTTTCCATACCAAGTTCACGATGGATGTCGTTGTTGCGTGCATACTATGACGCATTGACCATGCATCTTAACACTTTGTTCTGAAAGCGCTGGATTACATCAATGTTGCATTTTTTAGCATATCTCCATAATTGGACACCATATGTCCATACAGGTCGCAATACTTGTTTATACGGAAGCAG
Source organism: Linepithema humile (assembly GCF_040581485.1). Lineage (NCBI taxonomy): Eukaryota > Metazoa > Arthropoda > Insecta > Hymenoptera > Formicidae > Linepithema > Linepithema humile. The sequence goes on along the minus strand of NC_090130.1, from coordinate 13,998,131 downwards.
CTTGTTGTACATTGACAATTCAGATCGACGTCCGAGCAGCCAGTACATTTTTCGAAATTTCAGTTGCAGTTCCTCTTGTTTCTTTTTGATGTGTGCCTTCCATCAAAGTTTGGCATCAAGTGTCATTCCGAGGTGCTTTGCTGTATTGGCAGGCTGTATCCGTACACCATTGATAAAGATTGGTCGCTGATCAATCTTTTTGTTGGTGAAATTGATGTACGTAGATTTCGTTTTATTGAGTTTGATGCGCCATTTACGTGTCCAGGTGGCGATATTATCAACGTTCGTTGCAGTTTTGTTGTTGATTCTTTGATTGAGTTTCCTGCTGTCATCATAGCGGTGTCGTCAGCAAATGTAGCAATCGTACAGTTTGGTGTTTTTGGTACGTCATTGATATAAAGTAAATACAGGACCGGTCCCAAAACACTTTCCTGTGGTACACCGGCTCGGATTTCTTTTAGTTCTGAGTGCGCATCTTCGTGTTTAATATGAAATTTTTGCTCATTTAAGTACGACTTGAGAACTTGATAATACGGATCAAGGAGGATTAACTTTAATTTGTGCAGCAGGCCATCATGCCACACTCGGTCGAACGCCTGTGTTATGTCCAAGAAGATTGCAGAGCATACTTTTTTTATGTTTGAGAGATTTTTCTATGACATCGATTATTCTGTGAACCTGGTCAATAGTTGAATGCTTGTTGCAAAATCCAAACTGGTGAGATGACACGAGTTGATATTTTTCGATGACTAGCTTGAGACGCTTTAAAAACAGTTTCTCAAATAACTTCGACATGATTGGTAGAAGTGCAATTGGCCGATATGATTAGGGCCTATACATGTCTACTTCGCTGTGATTTTTACCAGGTTTTGGTATCATGATTACTTCTGATACTTTCCAGGATGCTGGTACGTGTTTTAATCGGATTGAAGCATTAATTAGCGTAGTTAGTTTTACTAAAGCTTTTCTTTGGATTTTCTTGAGTATTGTACCTGTGCTCATATCAAAGCCAGGTGCTTTCTTCTGATTGAGGTTTGTGCGAATTTCTTCAGCAACTTCTTTTGGTGTGACCAGTGGAATTGTGTCCTCGTAGTCGTTTGATCTGAGTTCAGGTAGTTCGTCTGAATCTGGATTAGGTTGGAACCTGCATTAGAGGTGTTCCGCGAAAGTTTCTGCTTTATCGTTGTTGCGAGCCCACATTCTATCGGCTTTTTGGATCGGAAGTACCTGTGTGATAGGGCGTTTCAGATGCTTCGTTGCTTTCCACAGAGAGTATTCCGTACTGTTATCTGCAGTCAAATCGGTAAGAAAGTTGTTGATTGAGGAATTTTTCAATGCTCTAATCTCTTTAGTTAGTTGTTGTGTGATCCTATTTAGGTTTGTTTTGTCTTGTGGCGCACGTGATTGGTGCCAGCGCCTTCTTAGTTTGCGTTTTTTAGCAATCATATATCTTTGATTTCTTTTAGGAAGTTGAGTCCTTTGAGTTTTCTTTTTATGATAGATGTACTTTTCCACGCTGCATCCTGAATGGCTGTAGTGAATTTGTACACTTCATCTTCTAATTGATCGATTGTTTTGAGTGGGACACTCAAGTTAATGTTATTCTCCAGAAGAAAGTTGTAGTATTCCCAGTCCGTGTGCTTATTTATCAGAACAGGATTCTGGTCTTTTATTATAATATGGTCACTGATCGTTAGTAAAATTGGTGAATCAGAGTTCAGATCGTAACCTTCATTAATTTTTATGTAATTTGCTGAGACGTTTTTGACGACAAAGAAGTCAATCAGGTCTGGCATCTTGTTTGGGTCGGTTGGCCAGTATGTGGGCTTATCAGTAGACACGAAGTCACACCCATAGTCCATAGCAGCTTGATACAGCTGGTGCCCTTTTGACGTGATTAGTTTAGATCCCCCTGTGAGTGTGTTTCGTGTTAAAATTACCCCCAATGATGAATCGACCATTTAATTTCTCGAAGAGTTCTAAGTACTGATCTGCGTAGATGTTATAACGCGGTGGGCAGTATATTGCACTTACAGTAAGTGTTTGTCACAATCGTTACGGATGTGGCTTGATCACGAGTCGCAAACTTTTCTTCTTCATAGTGTTTTATGTTGTCTCTGTTACGTCTGGTCACTAGACGTGTGTAGAGAATTCTGTAATATCGACTATTAGCGCGAAATTTGAAATGTCTCCTTATTTTTTAGTCACCCTGCATTCACCGAGTTTACTAGGGATACAGGAGGTAACAATCTATCGTATGAAAAGGATATGAATAAAATTAAATAAAATAGATTAAATTAGCTTACCTAATTTTAATTAGGAACAAAGCCTTATAGATACGTCTTAATAATGCAGATAAAACACTGCTAAATATAAACCAAATAACTCAGTGTTTTCAACTGAACAATGCAGAGAAAAATAGTATGTAGAATTTAATATGACCTAACAGTGAGTCTGCTGGAAGAGAACTGTCTCACGAGCGATGGTGTACGTTGGTCCTCTTGTGGTGGGGAGTAGGCCCTCGAGAGTATCGCATAGATTTTTAATCGTCACATCGGCTTCTTGATACGTTGGAATATCGTTTGGCTGGAAGTTGATATGCAGCTCGTTTTCGTTTATAGAAGATAGCCGACGGATAAGATGGGTGTCTGGTAACCTTTGCTTATTTTATTCTTATCTCTTCACTTATTTGTTCAATGCATTGTTCAATTATGCAGTATTCTTATAGCTATAGTATAATTAATATTTTTATAACTAATAATACAGTTAACACTAATCATAACTTCAATCTTGCTCTTTGGATGAATTTTAGATGGACTTGTACAGATTTCTTTAATAATGTTCTGTTTTTTGAATTTTACCATTGTCGGGACATCACACTCTAATTATAACAGCACTTCCACCGCGACCCGCATTGGCAGAGGATTAATGATGTGATATATTACATAGTTTCGAAATTTAATATGTGATTCACTTGTAAAGTGGGTTTTGGATATCAGACAGATGTCGATGTTTTCAGTGCTTAAAATTGCTTGCAACTCATCCTTGTGTTGCAGCAATCCGTTCGCATTCCATTTCATAATGCGTAAGAAATCAGGCATTAGTGATGTTAGTTTCAAGTCTGTAGAGTCGCTGCATTATCTGCTGCAACATCGTTTCGATCGAGTTTGGTTGTTTCCCGCTGTTATCTGACTATATGTCTGTCGGTTTGACTTTGAAGCTGTTGCTTTGTTTGTATTTGCTGCTTGTTTTGAGAACATGTTCGGCTGTGAGGATGAGTTTACCTTGTTTTTTTTTCTGACGAGTTTGAAGCACTGATTGCGTTTGAATCTTGCCAGAATTATTTCTGAATTTTAGAAGATCTTTGTAGACTGCGCAACTGCGATAGCTTGCAGGGTGGTTTTCTCCGCAGTGCATTCATTTTGGTTCAGCGTGTGTCCGTTTATTGCAGTCCCGCGTGAGATGTTGTTTTCTGCACTTCACACACCTTGGTGTTTTGTGACAGAAGTTGTGAGTGTGGCCGTATTCTTGGCAACGTTTACACTGTGGTATACTTTTATTTTTTTGCAATGGTACTATTTGCACCTTACAGTTCATCATTGATTTGATGTCATATATTTTACCAATGTCCGTTTCTCGGTCGAATGACACGATGAACATGTTTAGTGGGACCACTTCCTGCAGTCCTTTAACTTTACAATCCTGTTTCTGTTCTGCCGTGAACCATTTTTGTTTGTTTGTGGCATTTTTTGCTTTCAATCCTCTTTGGTTGAGGTGGTTTATGATGTCGATTGGATCGAAAGAATGATGCAAGTCTTTGATCATTACTCTAATGTCTCGTGTTTGTTTATCTTTGAACGAGTGCCATTGGGCATCACACTTATTTAGGAGTGCGGTGATTGTGCGGTATACTTCTGCATTGGTTGCATTTATTTTAATTTTGCTATTGTTAAATATCTTACTCTGATAGCAATCTACTGGGATATTTGCATTTGCAAATGCATTGAGCATCTGTAGATAATTCGTCATATTTTCTATTATGATTGGCGGTGGTTTACTCACATTTTTATGTTGTACTTGTGAGGGATTTGGCAACACTTTATCATGCATCCGGCTGAATGCTGACTGTTTTTCTGATGAGTGCGTGGGTTTCGGAGCGCCCACGCGCTTTGACTTTTTCTCGCTTTGTTTCACGCGTACCCATTCTGTTTCGCGGGCGAATTCTTTTTCGTCTGTTTCGTATGTAATAGCAGCAGTGTTATCTTTCGTGTTCGAGTTTAGATTGGTTATTTGTATTTTAAGAGCAAAGATTTCACTTTGCAACAGCTTAACTGTTGTTTCAAAATTCTTCCTTGCATTTTCTGACTGGAACCACGCATTGTACAATGCTTGTTTGTTTTGAGATCTCTGTGCATTTTCAGCAAAGAGGTTTTGGTGCATTAGCTGCTGCTCAACTAAAGTTGTCGATATCAAGAATTGCGTCATCTTTTTTTGAGATGTTGTCTTACTGTTAACATTGTCCATCACACGTATTAATTTACACCGCACGCTGTACGTAAGATATACATACACACGCGGTGTAAATGTTTTTCTTTTGACTCTGTTATTATCTTGCGGAGCGGAGCGGAGCACGTCCTTACTTGACAATATCCAAACGAGTACTACTGTAATATGTAAAAAAAAATGTTTTTGTATTTTATAACTTGAGAGAGAAATACACATTTCTTGGGTGGTTTGCGAGCGAGAGAGCTTTGAAAAATTGATTGGCAATCGATTCATCCATAAACGTAATAAGTATAAACTGCTCATTCCTTATTTCTACGCCTAGGCGATAGGCGTACAAATTTAGAAAGAGAATGCAATATTTCAACAAAATCGCTATCTTTTTTCAACTCGGTTAAGAGGGGTAACATATAGAGGTGAGGGAGCATGACTACTATCCACATACACGTATTTATTCCATTACTTTACCCCTATTACTTTCTTATATTACCACCTTCTTTTTATATGTGAGGGAGAAAACGATTCTGTTCAAAGCTTCCTTTCTTTTTCTAAATTCTCACACTGACAATGAGAATGTTCTGTTTGACTCAACAAACCATCTGTTCGATTTTCAACAAAACAAATTCTGGTTGAATCTACCAGAATTTCTATTAATGCAATAAGATTCTGGTAGATTCAACTAGAATCTGATAGATTGAATCTGTCTGTTTCGTCGAAAATTGAATAGACAATTTGTTGAATCGAACAGAACATTTTTGTCAGTGCGACACTCTCCGAACGACATAAGCAGTCTATACTTACTGCGACTATGAATTCATCTAATTGGAATACATGTCAAAAATATTACCTGATAAATACCGCGGAAGCATTTTTAATCAGCACAATAAATAGCATCATTTTTTTTATTAATAAATGAATTAATAAATGAATATGGAAATTATGTTTTTGCTTTATTTTTACCACAATCTTTAAACGTGCAAAAAAGTATATTGAAGAAAACATGTATTTTTTATTTTTAGTTGCCCTGCAACTCTTTTGCAATCAAAATCGAAAGGCGATACTTATAATAATTTCTTGATAAGATAATTTTTTGTTGTTGGCACAATTTTCTTTATCGATATCACAAAGATTAACATAAAAAACATTTTAAAAGTTAATATAATTTACATAAATTAGCAATTAAATTTATTTTGAATACTAAGAAAATTTTTATTTTTAGAATAAAACACGCTACTCCGTTTTTTTTCAAATTTATTATTGTAGAGACTTTGATACTTGAGTAAAGTTATAAAATTTACAACTTTTCAAATTGTTCACATTCTAATTACTCAGGTTACACAGGATGGGATTGCACTGATGTTACTAGTCCTGCCATTTTCTCTTTCATGAGCACCATATTCCTCATTTTTAGCAATGCTTTTTTCATACCAGCTATATGTATGACCATAAAACGAAAATTGTATGCAGAAGGATTGGTGTATTTAACTACCATGTTGATTTCATCCCTTTATCATGCTTGTGATCAAAATGGACAATTCTGCATTGTAAAGTATGAAGTACGTCATTGAAATTTTCTTTATTTTTAAATAAATCTGTATTGTGTACAGCTCGGAATTATTTCATCTTTTCGGCCGATTCTAGTGGTATACGCCTCTTCGCTCTCCTTACCGCGCGTGCAGCAGCCGCTAGGGCCAGCGCCGCCGACCGTTAGGAGCGGCGCTATCCGATTAATATTAAAAAAATTAATTAAAAATATTTTTTCTTCAATAGCAATAGTACTTCATGGGTGACGTGGAAATCTATTGAAATATTTCTACATAATAAATTTAAAAATAAAAAAAATATTTTTAATAAATTTTTTTAACTTTTAACGATCAAGGGAGAAGAACTCAACATTTATCGGATAGTGCCACTCCTAACGCTCGGCGGCGCTGGTCCTAGCGGCCAGTGCAGCCAAATTTGGCCCGGTTTTTCGAGCATGCGAGGTGCGGCGAAAATACAAGGATGTATACACACATGCGCAACGTAAAGGGCGCCAAAATTTTGGCGGGCAGACATCAGTATGAGCCCCGTCTGCAGCTTGACATCAGTGACCAGTATAGGTTAGCATCGTTAAAATTAATTGGGACGTATTGCAATAAACAGGTAAGTTATAATATTATTTGTGCAATAATTTGTGCAATATGGACGTAGATAGTGGAAAAGAAGCCATTAAAAAACGGGAAAAAATTTTAATTTTGCTTGGTTAAAGGAAAATATTTTTAAAGGATGGTTGGCTTCCCATTCGGAAAAGAACAAGGCTTTTTGTATTGCATGTAACAAGACCATCAGATCTTGCAAAACAAACTTACATATTGAAAAAGTCAATCGTCAAAGTCAAAGCCTCAAATCAAATGTAGTAACACCCGTAGAAATTTGCCATAAAGATAAAGTAAAACACGCGGAGATAAAATTAGCAGCATTTTTTGCGGAGCATAATGTCGCTTTTAATACAGTTGATCATTTAATTCCTTTATTAAAAGATGTATGTAGCCTGATGTATTGAGCCTGAAATTGTGCAACATCTTTCACTGGGTCGAACTAAGTGCATTAACATCGTAAAAGAAGTCCTTGCCAAACGCAAAGTTGAAAAAATTGTTCAAATTTTGCAAACGCGTGCATTTTCTATTTTAATCGACGAAAGTACAGATGTTTCTGATACGAAACTAATGTGTGTACTTGTTCAATATTTTTCGCCCTTAAATAAAAAAGTAAAAACGCAGTTATTAGAATTATTATCATTAGATGGCACAGATTGTACTGCGAATAACATTTTCAAAACTTTTAAAACGTTTTTGGAAAATAAAGAAATTCCATTAAAAAATATTGTTGGTATATCAAGCGACAATGCATCAGTAATGACAGGATGCAATAATTCCTTTTTCTCGCATTTAAAATCTGAAATATCTAATGTAGTTTTATTAAATTGCATATGTCACACATCCGCGATTATTGCTAGTAAAGCCTGTGAAAAATTACCGCAATGTTGCAAAAATTTAATTAGAGGAGTTGCTACTTATGTTTCGGGCAGTGCAAAGAAATGCGCAATATTAAGTAAATTTCAAGATTTTTTTAATGTTGAAAGAAATAAAATACTTAAATTATCCAACACGCGATGACTTATATTACATAAATGTGTTACAAGACTTCTGGATAACTGGGAGGTTTTAAGAAGTTATTTTATGTTAGCTGTAGTCGGAGATAATTTATAATCGGCAGAAATTATTTTAACGCAATTAAATAATGATTCGATTAAGGCCTATTTGTTATTTTTAAAATACTCATTGAATTTTTTCAATTATTTTAATGCGCTGTTTCAGTCACGTAAAATATTAATTTATAAATTATTTATTAACAATCAGCAATTAATTCGTCAAATACATATATATATATATATATATATACAGGGTGTCCCAGACTTACCGTATTACCCGTTAATGGCAGATTCCTGAGGTCATTTGGAGACGAAAATCTTAATACCAAAATGTCGAGGCTACTATAGTATTTGAATGGGAAAGGTTTAAAGTTTACCAATTAGCTTCCCAATTCTGACAAGCTGATTGGTAAACTTTAAACCTTTCCCATTCAAATACTATAGTAGCCTCGACATTTTGGTATTAAGATTTTCGTCTCCAAATGACCTCAGGAATCTGCCATTAACGGGTAATACGGTAAGTCTGGGACACCTTGTATGTATATATATTGTATATATATACAGGGTGTTTCATAATGTTCGTGCCAACGCTCGTGTGCGAATAGAGTGCGGTAAACTGAATAAAAAAGTCCTTTACCGTTTTGCAATTTTCGCAATAATAATTGAGATATTAATTAAAAGGGATTGACGAATAATCGCGCGTTGCGCGTAGCTAGATCGTGGGCTGTACACTCTAAACGTGATAACAACGAGGATCGCATGGCAACGAAAAATAACACGTAGCGAGAGCAGGAGTGATATGCGTTGTTATTTTTTGTTGCCATGCGATTCTCATTGCTGTCACGCCTAGAGCGTACAGCCTACGATCTAGCCGCGATCAACGCGCGATTATTCGTCAATTCCTTTTAATTAATATCTCAATTACTATTGCGAAAATTGCAAAACGGTAAAGGACTTTTCTATTCAGTTTACCGCACTCTATTCGTACACGAGCGTTGGCACGGACATTATAAAACACCCTGTATATATTGGGCTATTTTAATCCATCCACGCAAATAACTCCGTAAGTAAGCCAAATACATAAAATAGTTCAGACAAAAGTTGTTCAGGACAATGGGGGTCACCTATTTGTGCTAGTGATTTTGACCTTAAAGTCAATTTTCAAGGTTATTTAAAGGTCACAGTTATTTTTTTAAATGAAAACCCCTATTTTTGATTCCAAAATCTAATAGCTGGTGTCAAGAGCTTTTCAAAACACTAAAATAAAGTTATTTTTTATTAAGTACTTTTCGAGTTATGAGGCTTGTAAATTACAGTATTTTGACATAAAATACAAAATATTTTGTAAAACATTTAATTTTTGGGAATCTTACCTTAATACTTTTATGCATAAAATAATGAGACGAATCAATTGGTATAAAGAAAACACATAGTTGCTTTCAAGAAAAAATATGTAGTTTGCAACATGCAGCTGCATACTTTTTTTTAAAACCAATGTGTTTTCTTTATACCAATTGATTCGTCACATTATTTTATGCATAAAAATATTAAGGTAAGATTCCCAAAAATTGAATGTTTTACAAGATATTTTGTATTTTATGTCAAAATACTGTAATTTACAAGCCTTATAACTCGAAAAGTACTTAATAAAAAATAACTTTATTATAGTGTTTTGAAAAGCTCTTGACACCAGCTATTAGATTTTGGAATCAAAAATAGGGGTTTCCATTTAAAAAAATAACTCTGACCTTCAAATAACCTTGAAAATTGACTTCAAGGTCAAAGTCATTAGCACAAATAGGTGACTCCCATTGTCCTGAACAACTTTTGTCTGAACCATTTTTTTGTATTTGGCTTACTTACGGAATTATTTGCGTGGATGGATTAAAATGGCCCACCCTGTATATGGTATATACAGAGTGTTTCATTTTAATCTAGCCAGGCGAATATTTCAAACGCTGTTGAGTTTAGAGAAAAATGTTTCAGACAAAAGTTGTAGGGTTTGGAGGGGGACACAAGATGGTGAGCTTGAGTTTTTGATGAAGGTAAAATTGAAGGTCATATAAAGGTCAACTTTGTTTTTTTAAATGAAATGTAGTATTTTTTATTGCATATTCTGAAAAAACATAAAATTCTGCATTAAAATTGTCTGACACGTTTTTCATGAAAATCCATAATTTTTGAGGAATATTAGCAATTAAAGAAAAAACGTTTGTTTTTTGTAAAGAGAATCATGCATCAATTTGTACATGTTCATGAACATTTCTCGTTCTTAGAGTTACCCGGAATCAACGGCGTGGACGTGACGAAAATCTGATTCCATCGGGGTGCTTGATTTACGTGAGTCCCCTTGCCTCTCACTTTCGGGGTTGCTAAATTTGCTAAATTTCCTCAAAAATTATGGATTTTCATGAAAAACGTGTCAAACAATTTTAATGCAGAATTTTATGTTCTTTCAGAATATGCAATGAAAAATACTACATTTAGTTAAAAAAAACAAAGTTGACCTTCATATGACCTTCAATTTTACCTTCATCAAAAACTCAAGTCCACCATCTTGTGACCCCTTCCGAACCTTACAACTTTTGTCTGAAACATTTTTCTCTAAACTCAACAGCGTTTGAAATATTCGCCTGGCTAGATTTAAATAAAACACCTTGTATATATACAGGGTGTCCGACAATTGCTGAATCACCTCTCGGGTATAGGTAGAGCGGGTTAAACCGAGTAGAAAAGTCCTCTACCATTTTGCGATTTTCGCAATAATTAATGGGGAATTAGTTAAAAAATATCGGCCAATTCGCGCGAGTTTAAGTGCGCAACGAGAAGATACCCGTGGCGGTACAGTTATCTGTAACAGTCCACTGTTATTTGGTTACTAGGCACGCGATGAAGCGTTGGGAGGAGCGCTGTACAATTGACAACGGCAACATACGAGCGGTGCTGAACGCTAGATCCTTGCGTCCTAGCGACCACGTAACAGTGGGTTGTCTCTTCTCTCTGCGCGCTTAGACTCGCGGAAATTGGCCGATCTTCTTTAATTAATTTCTCATTAATTATTGCGAAAATTGCAAAACGGTAGAGGACTTTTCTACTCGATTTAACCCGCTCTACCTACACCCGAGAGGTGATTCAGCAATTGTCGGATACCCTGTATATATATATACAGAGTGTCCCGCGAGACTTGTTCCACCGGGAACAGGGAGGTTGATGGAATCGAAATAAATATAAAAGTCCTTTACCGTTTTACGATATTCGCAATAATAAACGAGATATTAATTTTTACATTTGGACTAATGAGAGCGCGTCGAGAGAAGCGCTCCAGCCGCTCGAAGTCTAGCCCGGCTTAATCTATCATACATTGTGCGTAGCGGCATAGACGCGAAACGCTTAACGCGGTGCGGCAAGACGTGAGTCGGGCGCCGAGCCACAGCGCGTTTCCCCTCTTGCCTCTCCAACGCACCGCTCGCAGCCAATGTATGATAGACTAGGCCGGGCTAGACCTCGAGCGGCTGGAGCGCTTCTCTCGACGCGCTCTCATTAGTCCAAATGTAAAAATTAATATCTTGTTTATTATTGCAAATATCGTAAAACAGTAAAGGACTTTTATATTTATTTCGATCCCATCTACCTCCCTGTTTCCGGTGAGACAAGTCTCGCGGGACACTCTGTATACAATATATAATGTTTGCATATAATACTATATAAGATATATTCTTGTATTTATGTTTAATTATATTTATAATTTATTTTTATGATAAAATATTTTTGTTGTATTATTATGTTCTGTGAAAATTATCTAGGTTACTTATTGTTTGAAATTGAAATTATTTAAAAAAATGTTTTATTTTAATTTTATTATAAAATGCATTAAGCAAAGTTTCTTTTAAATTTTAGAATATTAGTAATATTTTTAGTTTATAAATGTTTATAAATGCATTAATATATTTTTTGTCATAATTTTATATTATTAGATATTGTTTGTAAATTCTCTAAAATATATTTTGTTTCATGAATACTGATAAGATTTTGAGCACTTTTCCTTACCCTTGCAACAAATGTTGGCATTCTTTACAAATTGTGCTAAATAAAATATTTATTTTTATTTATATAAAAATGTGTTAAAATTATTATTTTAATATCCTCTACCCTTTTTTTAGTTTCCATTTTTCATATATATCTTAGCTTATCTTTTAAAATATATTACACATAATTATTCTACATTTTATAATTGCATTTTTAACATATAGAGATATGTAAATATAAATATATGTAAATATACTTAATTTTTTTATTGATTTTTCTGAAAATAATTTTTTAGAATGAACGGGTACCATATAGCATACCTTTTTACTACATTCAAGCACTCACTGCGTTTGTCACGTCGCGCATGTGCGAAAAACCGGGCCAAATCTGGCTACACTGCTAGCGGCTGCCGCGCGCGCGGTAAGGAGAGGAAAGGAAGCGTATACCATGAGAATCGGCCGAAAAGATGAAATAATTCCGAGCCCTGGTGTACAGAGTGATCCATTGGGTAACTGAGCCGGGTTCTAGCACTTTTATTGAATTTTTGTTTTATTGGGAATAGAAAAAAATGGTAGAAGTAAAAGTTGAATGACATAAAAAGACTTATTTTTTTTTTATCAATTTTTTTTTTTTTGTAAGTGCAGTATTGTACCGGAAAAGTGCAATTGCATCTTTTTTGAAAATAAAATTGTATATTTTTTTGCATAAATATGTTCTTTTAAATATTCTGTGTATTAGAGTAAAGTGCTTGAAAAATTAATATTTCACGAGATATTAAAAATTTTTGAGTAAAATATATTTTTTATTTAAGGTGATTTTTTTTATTCAAATGTTCCACCGTGACATAACAAACATGTTGAATATGATTAGTGATTTGTTCTTTGTTTTATTTTTTACATTTGAATTAAAACAGTCAGTAAAATAGATGAGCTCTCCGAAGAGCACCATTATTTTTATTATAACTTTTAGTTTTTTACACATTTCTACTTTTTCTTTTACTCTATGACAAAAGGAAGGTTCATGTACACGTATAATCCAGGCAAAAAAAAATAAAGTTCAGTAAATTCAGTACATTGTGTCAAATTAATAAAGAACATATTGGTTTTATACAACAAAACATTTTGTGATCTATTTTTTAATGCTCTTTATCGCAGCATCAAGATGATTACTATTTACGTTTAAATAATTTAGTCTAATTGTTCTTTTAATCATCAATGGAAATAAACGGATATAAATATACTTTATCTTTGAGATAATAAATTGTTTAAATGTAAATAGTGATCATTTTGATGCTGTAATAAACAGCATAAAGGAATTAATCACAAAATGTTTGTTATGTTACACACGATGAAACATTACAATTTGAATATCACCTTGAATAAAGCATAACCTCATTTAAAAATTTAAAATATTGTGTCAAATATTTATTTTTTAAGCTAATATTTTTATACACAGAAATTTTGAAAAACTTATTTATGCAAAAAAATATAATTTTATTTAAAAAATGCAATTGCACTTTTTCGGTGTATTGTGGCATTTACGAAAAAAATGAATTGATAGAAAAATATGTTTTGTTATGTCATTTTTCACTTTTGCCTCTATCGTTTTTCTTTAACAGAATAGGTGTTAGGACTGCGGCCCAGTTGCGTGATCCATCCTGTATACTAATATTCCACATAAAATTTAAATTTTAATATTAACAATAAGTTCATTTTATTAAATCAAAATTAATTTTGTTATATAAATTATAATATAGAAATTAATACCAAGTTTTGGTAATTAATTTAGAATTACACAGTTAGATCTAATTGTCTTGTTCTTGATATGTTATCAAAGTCATAATTTTAAGTAACAAAGAAAAGATTTCAGCTGTTGCGCGCGTTCATTGTTTATTAAAATGTTATTAACAAGTAAAATTAGCAATTCAAATAAATAAATTAATTAAAAGCGTGAGCGAAGGTCTTTTTTTCAAAAAAAAACTAATCTGATAAAGCATTATTCGGAATAAATAACTTTTCAGAGATATGCCTGCATCTATGTTTAAGAACAGCAAGCCACATTACAACAGTATGACGATTTTCCTTCAAAATTCCTAAACAAGAAAAATAACAGGAATAATTAATTAATTAATTTGCTTATTTTATTTATTAATAACATTTTAATAAACAATGAGCGATGGCTAAAATATTTTTTTGCTACTCAGGATTATGACTTTAATAACATACATATATGTCAAGATCAAAATAATTAAACCTGACTGCATAATTATTAATAATTATCTAAATATTATATTAAAGTTTTTGATTAAAAAAATTATGACAATTTAATATTAACATAAATTATTTAATTAATAAAATTGGTGATTAATTTTTTACAACATATTATGACTTCTTTTTAATATAATATTTTTCTTTCCTATAGATCTTGCAGTACAGTGACTTTTTCTCCAGTATTTTGGCATTTTGGATGACGTTAGTAGCAATGGCGGAGTTATCGACTGATTTTATACCATTATGCCACATAATGGGAGTGTTTGTAATCACTATTAGTGTGCAAATTGATAGAACAGGTTTGATCAGTATATTGATACCGCTATTGATGGGTGTTGTTATACCGGTAAGATCATAATATAACTTTTAAAATTTTGATAAATGCCGTACCAATAAATTTACATACACGGTGTGCTAATTAATTAACAAGACTGACGCTACTACAAAGGAATGTTATCAAACAGTAAAATATGATTATATATTTTTGAAATAATCATTTCTAATAATTACACACTGTTTACATCTTTAATACAAGTTTTCTTTCAAAACACTGCTGGAACCTCTCTTTTAGTATCGCTTTTAGCTGGTTGGTCATTGCATCTTATATGTCCTTTATCGTCCCACATCGCGTTCCTTTCATAGTTTTTTTTATTTTGGAGAACATAAGTAAACTACGAGAGCCAAATCCGGAGAATATGAGAGATATTCGATGATTGAAATCGATATTTTTGTTAAAAAGTGTTTGATGTTTACGGCAAAATGTGCGGGTTCATTGAACAATAACGAACAATTGCATTTTGCGTCGTATCCGATGAATTTAATCCCACAACCTCTTCAAAACCTCCTCATAAAACTTTCTCATAACTGTTTCTGTAGCACTTTTTCTCAATTTATAATAAAATTTGATAATTACTTTTTGCTCCACTTTCAATTTTCTGACAACATGCACAAAACTACTATTACTTTTTCTGTAAAGCACAAACTATTGATTGGAAGTTTCATTTTACACTTTTTGAAAAGAGTACACTTTAGCAGATCTAATCATGTACTATTTTGACCTTTTACGTTAATACTAGATACAGGACACATGCAGTCTCGTTATTTAATTAGCGCACCGTATAGATTAAAAGTTAGCTAATTTAGTAGTTTAGTGGTCAGAACATTCGCCCGGCAAGCGGAAGACCCGGGTTCAATTCCCGGCTTAGCCACTCGCGCCCTGATATTTTTTCTCTCTCTTCCTTTCTTTCCAATAATTCCTATCAGTACATAATGATTCTCCATATGTGAGAACAATGTACTTAACTTTTCGTACTAAACACTCTAAGTATCTCGAATCAGAGATCGGTGTACAAATTTAACTGTCTCACGTAGACTAATAAATTAATTTCTTTAAGAAAAATTAAATAATTTCGCACTAACATCCCGCGACGGCTCTCAATGCCTTTCTATTATATTATTTGATAGTTATCATCAGGGTTGGGAAGTAACTCGTTACTTGTAACGAAGTTACAGTTACAGTTATTTTTTTTTGGTAACTATAACTTAACTTCGTTCCTTTTTCTTTATCTATAACTGTAACTTAACTTAGTTACACATTTATGGTAACTAGTAACTAATTTAACAGTTAATTTAATATTCTATATACGGTTGTATTAATTGTAAGAATTAGGGCCTATCTAGACAAACTTGCATAGTCGCATAAACATATGCATAAGGAAAGGAACAAAATTGTCATAGAATTTGTCATATTAAAGTGTCATAATTAAGTGTAGATTCGATATTTGTTAAATAAATAGACGGATAAACGTATAGATATAATTATGAAATTCAACAAAAATAAACAAATTTTCATTTAAAGAATGCACTGCCACCCAGTAATAAATTATCTTTGAGGATTATTATCATATAAGCATAAAGTTGAGATTTTAAGAAGAACTGAAACATTAGTCTACGATTTTTCGGAAAGTTACGACTGTTTGTGTGAAATTCGAGAATTTTTAAACTAAAAAATCTTAATCCTATTATTTTTATTCTAAGTGTATAATGATTTATTTTAAATGATTTATTAATTTAATATTTTAAATGTATTTTTATTTTAAGTTTAAAACAATTGTGATTTATGACATATAAAATAATATGACACAAAATTAAGTACCTATATAGTATATAATAAGTTAATAAATCTTGAAATGTAAGATTCTTATATTTAAAATAGTAGTGCACATTTATTGCAAAAAAGTAACTAAAAAGTAACGACTCGTTACTTTTTGAGTAACTATAACTGTAACGTGTTACTTTTCAGAGTCGGTAACTTGTAACTGTAACTAGTTCTTTTTCAGTGAAAAGAACTGTAACTTTAACTAGATACTTTTACATAATAACTTTCCGAACCCTGGTTATCATATATGAGCCTTTCCTATTATATGTGTTATTTGTGTTTAGCTAATTTAATTTATAATATTTATAATATTTATAATGTTCACTAATCTTACAATCAATAATGCTGGTCGTATACAGTATATGGCTATTAATACTTATATTTTGTTTTTTAATATCACAAAACCTTTTCAAAAGGGATAAGAAAATAAGAAAAATAAATATGCATGTATACACAAAGTGTCTTATTTTAACTTTTGAGTCAAAATATCTGCAAAACAAGGTGTCCCGCAATAAAATATTTCAAATAAAAAGTACAAGTTTTCTTATTTTATAAGAGAGTATCAATAGTACCATTTTAATTTCATATTTGAACTAAAAACTAACAATCTAAATTAGAAGTCAATTTTTTATAATAAAAAATGGCAGTGAATAGTGTTTTTAAAAATTCTTCAAGCAATTTATTATTATAAAAATTATCCGTTCAAATAATTTTCAAAACTTACTCACTATGAAATTTATTATAAGGGTGTTTCATATCAAACGCACTGTATGGTAGTGACACATTTTTGAGATAATTATGAGATGAAAATTCTAATATTAAAATGTCAAGGTTATAATAGTTTTAAAATAAAAAGTTTTTTTAAAGATCATTCAAATTGCTTCAAATTTGTTCGCTCGGGCACGGTATATTGTATAGTAGGGTGCAGTTCCGAATAGGTAAAACGCCCGATTGTTTTGAAACTCCACTATTTTATGTAGTTTGGTGCGCTGATTACGAATATGATAATGAAAATCGCCGACTAGGTCATTTTCAAGGTCAAAACAAGGTCAGAAAAAGTGAAAAAATATCACTTTTTTGAGATTATTTCAAGAAATATTGATGTAACAAAAAAAAGTTTCAAATAAAAGTTGTAGTTTTTGTAAAAATACATCATTTATGTCCTATGCATTTTTTGTGTAAAACTGATAGTTTTCGAGAAAATTGACGTTAAAGATTAAAAACTTTGGTAAGTAGGATGAAACACGGGGGGTTCGGGGGGCGGAGCCCCCCGAAGGGGAAATAGGTGTAGGCGGAGAGAGGGGTGCAGGGGGGAGGGGCGGAGCCTCTTTCCCCGCCTATTACATAGCTAGTGTCTATTATAGAAGTTGAAAATAACTTTCAAACACAATATGCTCTCTACCTTGCGTAGGGGTCTTGCTAATCTTTCCTGTATTTAAAATTTTTAGTATATTTAGTAGACTCATCATACTTTTAGTAAGGTAAAGATTTAATTCATATAAATTTTCTGCGCGCACACACCTTGCGTTGGGGTCTTGCTAATCTTTTCAGTATCTAGTATTTTTAGTATATTGTAGACTCATTAGATTTTTAGCAAGGCAAAGATTTAATAAATATACATAAATTGTATACGCACACACGCCGCTACATTCTTGAATGGCATGCGCATGCAAGCTAAAACCTACCTGTTTACCAAAGTTTTTAATCTTTAACGTCAATTTTCTCGAAAATTATCAGTTTTACACAAAAAATGCATAGAACATAAATAATGTATTTTTACAAGAACTACAACTTTTATTTGAGACATTTTTTTGTTACATCAATATTTCTCAAAATAATCTCAAAAAAGTGATATTTTTTCACTTTTTTTGGAGTTTTGACCTTGAAAATGACCTTGTCGGCAATTTTTATTATCATATTCGTAATCAGCGCACCAAAATACATAAAATAGTGCAGTTTCAAAAAAATCGGGCGTTTCACCTATTCGGAACTTTATTCCGGGGACAGGAATGTCTTCTCACATGAAATTATACGCGTCTCGTCGGACATGTCAGGCATACCGGACCATGCGTGCTTCACCTCTCAATATTCGTGCATTACAACTGTAGATATTCGGAAAACGGATACGTCAAACTATGAACTGTCAATTACATTTTCCCGCTCTGAGACGGCGTTGCCGTTTTTCGAATATCTACAGTTATAATGCACGAATATTGAGAGGTGAAGCACGCATGTCCGGTATGCCTGACATGTCCAACGAGACACATGTAACTTCATGTGAGAAGATATTCCTGTCCCCGTGTGTACAATTAAAAATAAAAACAAATTGATATACGAAGATACCTTCATTACTATGTGATGTTACAGGGTTGGGAAGTAACGCGTTACTTGTAACGCCATTACCGTTACAATTACTTTTTTTTGGTAATTGTAACGGTAACGGCGTTACAAATTTTTTTTTGTAACGAAAAAAGTAACTTTGTTACATTTTTCGATAACGAGTAACGAATTTAACAGTTACTTTTATCGTTACATTTTTCAAATTTACTTTATATATCTACGAATTTATAGAAAAACTAACAATAAGAAAACTTTTTAATTTATATTTATAGCATCTAAAAATTTTTAAGAAAGCTTGTTTACAACTTATTAAAAATTTTTTGTTATTTAAAATATCTTATTATCAAAATTATTACTTTTATTATATATTATTAAAATTATTACACTTTATATTAATAGCAATATCATTATTAAAATTATATTATTTTTGTTATTTTAATGAAAAATAATGTTTAAAAATTTTTAATGTTTACTATAAATTTGTAATGTTTAATTTAATCTCGTATTAGAAAAATTGTGCATAAAATTTGTATTGTATATAAAAAAAGTAACGGAAATTGTAACGATTCGTTACTTTTTGAGTAACGGTAACGGTAACGAGTTCCTTTTTAAAATTAGTAACGAGCAACGATAACGAGTTACTTTTTAGAAAAAAGAACGGTAACGGTAACGAGTTACTTTTATAAAATAACTTTCCCAACCTTGGTGATGTACATGTCTGATTGCGCAAAGGAGGGTATTAAAAAAGTGTCGATTTTGGCCCTCAAACGACACTTGAATAGACCTTGAAAAATCATTGTTTGGATCCTCAAATGACAAGAAATGACGATCGTTTATCCGAGAAGTGGTGGGAACATTAGGCTGAAATTATTAAACCAATTATACTACAATTAATCTCTGCAGCTTTATAATTAATCAGTGTAATATAAGATATGAATATCTCAATTCTGTATTAGTTATGAGACAATTGAAGAAAAAAAATTCTTTCTCTCTTTAATTAATCTTTTCTCTTTAATTTGTTATATAATTGATATTTAAAAAAAGAAAGGAGGGTCCGCATAGAATTTAACACAACAATGTGAACGAAATGAATACAGTGTAAGTGAGACACATGAGAAAACGGACACGTGGAAGTTAGAAATGGACACAGTCCAAATTATTCAACTTTTCACGCAAAGCAAAGTTTCATATCGACCAGTGCTTTAAGAGCAAAATGAGATTTATAATTGTATTATATTATTTCATTTAGGATTGTTATTTACACACATGGCAAGACATTTCGAACTTTGTGTCCGTTTTCTTGTGTATCTATCTTATATTGCATTCGTTTCTTTTACATGCATCAGCTTTCCTCCAAAAGAAATATCTTTTTGGAACCTTGTTTTGAAATATGCTTATATTAATAAATTTTTAGACTGTTGAACTTTATAAATTGTTCATTTACAACACGGCTCGAACTACAAGCACTGTGTCACAATCGTCATACGTAATTACATATAGTGAAGTTTACAAAGCCAGCATTTATTGAGTAAATATAGACAAAAATAGTTTTTTAGATCGAAAAGGTTCATAATTAGAATTACCTTTTCATCTTTCAAAATGTTATAATTTAACAAGTACAACTAATATATATGTATTTGAGAAATTAATTTCTATATGTTATAAGGCAATTAATTGCTCGAGATATGTCCGCATAAAATATTGTTATTGATAATTAAGATTTTAGATTCCATTTATTTTGATCAATAATTGCGAATTTGAGTAGTTTTTATTAATTTTTCATTTATTATAAGTTTATATTTAATCAAAAATTGAGAAATTATTAATTATTAATTATACTGTTCTACGCATCACGGAGTAAATCTGGAGTTACAGCTTGTCCACAATTTGCTATCTGAGCCTGTATAATATTTTCGAAGATAAGGATTTTATGTAGTTTGCGATGGAAATGTTGATAAAACGATCTGCAATGAAAAGTACTATGATCTATTTAAAAAAAATTGACTTTTCAGCTAAATTATCAGTTCTTGAATAAGTTAAAAATGATAGCATTGAGTAGCTCATTTGAAATCCTATAGCATTTATTTACAACATCTATTTATGAAAAGTTTTGTTTTGCAGATACTTTAATTCAAAAATTAAAATAAAACGCTATGCGTGCGCGCGTACGCATCCCTTTTTCACATAATTCTTTTTTTCTCTTGTTCTCCTCTTGTATTTTTTTTTATGTATACGCCTTTTCTTGATTCTTCTTTGCTTGATTTTTTTTAATATCTTCAATTTTTTTAATTCCCTTAATAAACTCTCTTTCTTCTTCACTTAGCATGTTATATACCCTCTTTTGCTAGCGATCTTTTTCTCGTTTCCAGTTCTTGCATTCCTTCTATACGTGCTGTTACGATTTAATCTTGTTTCCACATAGCCTGCATTACTTTTGTTCTTTTTCGGTATCTGCTCTCTTATTATATAATATGTTTTTAATTTAAACCTTGCAATTTTTAACCATTTTTCTTTTATTTCTCCTTCTTGAGCAAGATTGCGTGATAGGAGAAAGTTTTTAGTAAAAAAGTCACACAATGAAAAAACTTTATTAACACGTTGAATGCCTCGCAAACTTTATATGTCTTACCAATCAGATCTCCATAAAATTTTGTTATACAGGATTACCATTAGGATTGTGTTGAAAGTAAACTCCTCATTTCGATATTTTTTATATTTCTCCTCCTCAATTTCGGCGGTCATTTAACTAATTAGATTCTGGTACTTGAGACCCGTCGATTTTATTTGAGCCATTGTACAAGCCAGTTTATAAATATCAGAATGAACGCGCTAAGCATCGAAGAAAAAGTGTTTCTTATCGAGTGTTTCTATAGTAGAGGCAAAAACTATATTGAGGCGTATCGTGAATTCCGTAGTAAATATTGATCTAAAAAAGTTTCAAGCGAAATTATACTCAGAAGATATGCTTTCTCCCTGGAATTGCGTCATAACCTAATTTACCCTACACATTATGCTGATGATCTGAGATTTTACTCATTTTTTGATATTTTTTTGCAGGATTATTAATAATTTTAGTATGTATGACACTTTGAATGATCGTAGACATAAAAAAAAAATTCGAAAGTGTCGATTGCCGTTCCTCTTTACCTCCAAAAAGTCTTCGCGTGGACTACAATTTCTGTAAAAGGAGTCTATCTGCAATTTTTTGAAGGGACCGTTACCGGTGAAAGTTATAAAGAGTTGTTGGAGACTAAATTCTTTTCATATTAGGTGAATAAGCCAAAAAGAACCGTTACTAGTTGTTATAGCAAATATATTTTATCATAAACTCAATAGACACAAACGTTTCGATCTACATATATTAGGCTTTCATCAATGTCAATTACAAAATAAATATAATAACGTTTAACAATGTGTCGATACGCTTTACAAAGGAAGAATATGATATACGCAAAATGTTCCTAACGTGAAGTAATCTCCAAAAAATATTTTTTTATTTCACCATTGTTAGTTAGCACTGTAAACATTTAAACCGTATAAGTATAATACCGATTGTGCCACTGAGAGAACAAAATAGTTACAATTACCATAATTTCACTATAATTTATAGTCTGTAAAGGTGACAACCACATTTTTATAGTTATTTTAACAATGCGAATTATAGCTGACTCAATACTATATTATTGTTGTCATAACTTTAATATGCATTCATGCAACCATATACATGGTTGTATACACTATAACCTGTAATTTTTATATAGTAAGTCGTGTTATAAATATGATAATTGCGACCATAATTGAAAGTTCAAGAAACCATATGTCATAGTAATAAATCGCACTTATATTAATAGTAGTATTAAACTTTTTATATGTAATTAGATCTACATTGCATATGGTTCCAACAATTGTAATTTATAAAGTTTACTCAATTATAGAAAAAGTGTTCATTCACATATTTTATTGAGAAAGATTCGATCATATTAATATAGTTAAAACAATAAGATATTATTATAGTTAAAACAATTTCCTAATAACTAATTGAGACTATTGTTATGTACAATAAAATAACCATTCATATGATATGGTTATTTTATTATACACATAATAATATAATGTGGGGAAGAATGTAAAAATAAGTAAGTCATTTTTTTGATGAGCATTTATGTATTTTATGTTTACACACAAAATATATTTCTTTTTTCATATATATCCTTCAATATATTTTTTGTTATAGTATTTAAAAAATAAATTAAATAGAACTATAGTTTGTAAAACATAATTTCTAAAATATCCTTTATAACTGTTTATGGAACATAAAAGAAAAAAATTTACAAAACTGAATGTTATATTTAAAGATAAATTATAAAATAAAATACCTACATTAAAAAACTCTTTTGTTTAAAAAGTTTTCTAATGTATCTTCACATAAATTGTACTTCATACGCTCGTTTTTTTTTTTTTATCGAAATTAAGAAAATGCTGGAGTCGTCTGTTTTACCGATTTCATTTAAAAGTACTATACTTTTTTTGGCTATGTAGAATAAAAAATCCTTTTATACTCTAACTTTAATGTCTTATAATTCAGTTCTTAGATTCACAAATAGTTAAAAAAAGTATCCATTTTTATATAAATCAGCTTACTCAAAAACATATAAAAATGAAAAGAATATTACTACAAAATTTATATAAAATATATACCTTTCCATAATCTTGATATGAGCTTATCGAAGAACTACTCGCTGTACTAATCGCATCCTCAGATTTATTTCTTTCCAATTTATTTGCGATTTCCTAAAATAATAAAATAATAAAATAATATTCAGAAATATTTCAATAAATTAAATAAAAAATAAAAAATTTATAATATGTTAAAAAGAAAATATTCAATTCAATTTAACCTAGTAAAATATAGAAAAAATAATTTAGTATTTCAGAAGTTTTTTTAGGATTTTTAAAGTAAATATAAGAATTGTTGAATTGTTTATTAATTATAAAATATAAAACATAACAAATACATTTTTACTTAATTCTGCAATGTTTTAAAAAATTTGTTAATTATCTTACCAAATCTGAATTTTCAATTTTACTTTAAAGCAATTTTTTCTTTGAAGCAATATTTTTGATTTTGAAGGAAACAAAACCGTTTTCCGATTGTAGGAATTAACTCCTTTACCATAGATTCAGGCATATGTAAAAAAGCTTCCTCATCAATTTGTTCATCTAAACAAGTAAAAATACAACATAATATCATTATGTCTTATATTGATAAAAATAAAATAATAACCTTTAAATTTATCAATGTATTCTGGAAGACCTCATGCTTCTAATTTTTCTTCAACAAAATTTGACATTGTACTTTTATACAGGGTTGGGAAGTAACTAGTTACTTGTAACAAAGTTACAGTTACAGTTATTTTTTTTCGGTAACTCTAACTTAACTTCGTTCCTTTTTCTTCATCTATAACTGTAACTTAACTTAGTTACATATTTATGGTAACTAGTAACTAATTTAACAGTTAATTTAATGTTCTATATACGGTTGTATTAATTGTAAGAATTAGGGCCTATCCAGACAAACTTGCATAGTCGCATAAACATATGCATAAGGAAAGGAACAAAATTGTCATGGGATTTGTCATATTAAGTGTAGATTTGATATTTAAATAAATAGACGGATAACCGTATAGATATTAATTATGAAATTCAACAGAAATAAACAAATTCTCATTTAAAGAATGCACTGCCACTCAGTAATAAATTATCTTTGAGGATGATTATCATATAAGCATAAAGTTGAGACTTTAAGAAGAACTAAAACATTAGTCTACGATTTTTCGGAAAGTTACGACTGTTTGTGTAAAATTCGTGAATTTTTAAACTGGAAAATCTTAATCCTATAATTTTTATTCTAACAATAAGTGTATAATAATATATTTTAAATTATTAATTAATTTAATATTTTAAATGTGTAACTTTTTTGATAATTTATAGATAATTTGATGATTCTTATCTTTTTCAGTTTTTTTCAGGAAAATGATAATTTATAAATGTAGCAAATATAATAATACAATTAGTAAATGGTTATTTATAAATATAGTAAAATATACTGTCACTATGGTTGAATGCACTGTGCATAAATAATTTATAGCTATTTCTTGTATGCTTTTATATATTTTTAGTAAATGTGTAGTTAGAAATATAGTCAAACAAGCCATTAATATAGTTTACTATATTATGCTACTATACTATGCTTTTAATAATCTTTTCTTACTTATTTTTTAGTTACTTATTATTACTATTTTTAGTTACTTATTATTATTTTTGTTTAATTACTTTTATTATTACCAATAAATAGTAAAGCGGATGTGAAGAGAATAGTCATATTTACCATAATTGTGATTGCGATTATTACATAAAATAGTTATTTTATTTCTATTTGTTACTTAATATTTTGTAACGATGCAGCATGCATCGTCACGGCTACGGACCGAACATCGTCCGTAGCCAAAAAGGGCGCATCGCGCGCCGATAAAACGTATCATGTAAACACCGACGGTCAATCGCCGGACGGTCCCCCACACCCGACCGTTTCGAAATTTACCAGGTGGGGGTCCGCCGGCTAAACCGCCGATGTTTGCCGATCCTTCGCCAGTCGGGCGACAGCCGGGTATAAAAGAGGCCCTGCTGTACGCTTTCTTACCAGATCCCGTTCACTGCTCGCCAGTGAACATCCTATTGCGAGAGCACTCGTAATCCTTCGAGAATACTCGAAGTCTATGACCAGCAGCCCCACGAGCACGAGCATACTCGTGCACCGACCGAGCATACTCGGCCCCAGGAACCGCTTCCACACGTTACGGGCACACCCGTATCCCCGCTGAGCATACTCAGCTCTAGATCTCGATACGAGAATACTCGTATTCCTGCCGAGCATACTCGGCCATCAGGAACCGTCCTCCGTTCGTTCGTGCGAGCATACTCGCACGTTACCGAGAGTACTCGGCCTCGATCCTCGCATACGAGCATACTCGTATATTACCGAGCGCACTCGGCTTCGTTCTTACATACGGGCATACCCGTATACCGCCGGGAATACTCGGCTCCACGTCAGATCACCAGTCATTGCAGGGCGCGAGCAATACGCGCGTCCTCGCTCCCGTCTTCATCCTTTCAAATCGGGTCCTCATATCCGGCAGGCAATCGCGAACAATCGAATCGACAGCGATCATCGAATCACCGCGCACGCGCCCGAGCTATCGATCAGTCGATCGATCACCGACGCCGCTCGAACGTATCGATCTACGCGCTCGCAGTCGTCTAGAGACAACTGCGGCCCCCGCGCTTGCGCTGACGCTTTCTCGTCACTGTACGACCACCGTTACACATCGTTCACACCGCCGAGATAAATTATAACACTCGTTCAAACAGACATATTAAACGTTCCGTATCCACACGGTTGTATATCATAGACTTTATCATTTGAGAAATAAACCTTCTTTTATTTTATTATTTTGTTCTTATCATTTCATCCGAGCATTCTTTTGCGTGCCCCCAACCGACCGAACTCCTGACTCCGACGAGTTATTCCGCGTAAACCAACGTACCGTTTCAATTTTACTATATTAACATTTCAAATTATTATAATTTATAGTAAAATTGTTACGTTAATTGCCAGAACCATGAATATTAGGTTATTTTTAAGGTATTATAGCAATAATAACTATAAAAATAAGAATTCCAACTATAATTATTTTACTATGCAATTATAGTCGCAAATACCAAATACTTTTCTCTCAGTGTAATTAGTACAATTGTGATTAGTATTGATTGTGGTTACTTGTAATAGATTAGTTGTGATAGATTGTGATTAGTTGAATTTTTATACATACTTGTTACAAGAAGAATCTTTAAGTCCAGAAAAGTAAAACCATGGAAGAGTCAGAGATTAAGAAATTTTTTCATCCACCAAGTGACAAAATAGTTAGTGGAAAATTTTTGCAATTCGTAGAGTCCATGATTAAAACTGAGTATATGCCCAGTCAACAAAATGTTAACAGCCTGCTGGCAGTTTGCGAGCAGATTTGCTCAGAACTTGGCAGCAAATACGATGCCATCTGTGTCCGCATTAAGCTCGTGTTTTGTCGGCAGAATCTGTCGACATAGGTTGACAGCAGATTGGCGACAGAAATCGAGCAGAACCTGCCGTCACAATTTAAATAGAATAGCGACATTTAAATGCTTCATTACAATTTTACATTTCTTGTTTCACTTATTAAAAGTAGTAAATGAGGTATGCAAAGTATATAATATATATTTGTTTTATTGGGACAAAAAAAAATACTTATGTTTTAATAAATTTATTAGGCGAAATCCCGAAATTACTGCAATATCGGGTCAACTCGCAGCGCATTTTCAATTTCAAAAATCAGTTTAATATTCTGAATCTCTTATGGGGATTGTATCAGATTATTGTATTAAACTGATAAGCTTCATTAAGCCACTGGCCACACTTTATATGCACTGTAGATGAATTTTGAGTACGAATTTATATATGAAGAAACACGCCGCATAGCGGCAAACAATATCAAATTGCACTGCGCAGATCCTGCTCGGTTTCTGCCACCAATCTGCTGTAATAATTCCGAGCAAATCCTATTCGGTTTCTGCTACTGATCTGCTGTCAAATTATGTCAGCAAGTTTTGTAACATTCCTGCTGACATTCTGCTATCATCATCTAATGTAACAGGTTTTGTATACAATCTGCAGTTTTTCTGCTAACAAAAATTTGTAGCAGATTTTGGTAATATCTATTTAAACAAACTTTGCTGACTGGGTGTATATATATATATATATATATATATATATATATATATATATATATATATATATATATATATATATATATCCATCTCGAAAAATGGTGATATTGCGTAGCCGCCCAGATCGCCGGATTTGACTGCACGAGACTTCTTTTTGTGGGGCTATCTAAAAAGTAAAGTGTACATCAATTGCCCACGCACTCTTGACGCCTTGAAAGTCAACATTTGTGCAGAAATTGCACAAATTACCATTGAGACGCTGCGCAAAGTCATGGAAAATGACCAGAGAAGAGCTTTCTTTTTTTTTTTTTTTTTTTTGGTAAGGCGGGGGAACCCTTTATGGATACCCTCAGGCTTCGGGGGAGAACCCGAGGGTTATGTGGGAGTTCCCAGGGAAGGTGTCCCTGGGTATACTCACTAAAACCCCCGCCGGTAGCCATCCTAACCCGTATTGAGAGGGGGTGAGGCATCGCCAGCGGCATTCATCTCACCCCCTCTCGGGTTTGACCGTTGTTCGGTCTCTTCCCAGGGGGGAGAGAGATAACTTCTCTCTCCCACCCCTCTGTTTCATCTCTTATTATTATTAGTGGGGAAGACTGGGCTACCTCAGTCTCCCCCCGCCCTCCCTGGTTTGTGTGTGGGGGGCCGGGACCCCCGCTCACGGTTGGCCCCCGCTGGGGGGGAGAGGGGGGAATTCACCCAGCCTCTCTATGCATGCATGGGGATATCCCTTTCTTGGGATGTAAGTCCCCAGGGGTCTCTCAGATTGTGATGGTGGTGGTGGCAAGTTTCCTTACCACTTTCTGAGAGACCCCTACTCCTATCAGTCCCTGCGTAGGGCTGGTATACGGCGACGGGAGATTATTCTTCTTCTCCGCCGCGTTGCGGTCGGGGGAGTACCCCCGCCGCCGTTACCTCCCGTTCTTCTCTGCGAAGGGGGGGGAGGTGGGGAGGATGGTGGAGTGCTGTCCACCTCCACCGCCTCCCCTCTTCTGATTCGTTCCGCCTCCTCTTTTTGCAGCATTACAGCGCCGCAGAAATCGGAGGCGGCCTTCCACTTATCCTCTCCCTTCAGCATTGCTTGAACCAATGCCGGAAGGGAGAGGTCCTCTCCCACCACTGCGGTCAGGGCTCGGCGCTCCTCCGTCCAAGCCTCACACTCGGTGAGGGTGTGCTGCGCCGAGTCCCGACCGGCCGCACAGTTGTGGCATCCCGTCGTATGCTCCCTACCAATCCTGCACAGGTAGTCACTGAAGCAACCATGCCCGGTGAGTACCTGTGTCAGGTGGAACTCGAGTCCTCGTCCTCGCCTGTCTACCCATTCCGGCAGACAGGGCTGGATGGCGTGGGTAGTCCATCTACCCGTCGCAGAATCCGCAATGGCCTCCTGCTATTGGGATATAGCTCTGCGACGGGCATTCCTCCTGATTTTTTCCACGGCCCCTGGTCTTAGACGGGCACTCCCGGTGCGATCAGGGTCCCTCGTACGCCGATAAACCTCGGCGTACGAGTTCGCTAAGAACTCGACCGGGAGGAGGCCCGCCAGGGCCGTGGCCGCCATAAACGACGTCGTGCAGTAGGACCGAATGATCCTTGAGGCCAGCCGGCGCTGTTGGCGATGAACCATCGCTTGGATTCGCCGACTGACCAGGACTTTATCGGCCCATACCGGTGCCCCGTAAAGGGACACCGACTGCACGACATTGGCGTACAAACGCCGAACCCTTACGTTCGGCCCACCCACGTTGGACCAGAAAAGAGCTGAACAATGCATCAATGCTCGCGGTGATTATTTGCCCGATATCACCTTTCGAACTTAGACCAATACAATTGTAACGGACTCAGTAAATAATTTTCACAAAATTTTAAAAATATTTTCTATTTAAAAACTTTAAATTAAAAAACAACATCGGGGACTTAATTTTGCCGCACCTGTATATACATATATAAAATAAAATTGTTTAAATCAGCGCTCAGAATTAGTTGCACATTTCGGACCGATTTCCGAGACAACGCCTCCTGTTCCACCACTACCGCTCGGCCGCTGGCGGCCGAGCCGCCGATAGCTCTGGCTCAGGAGCGTTTTATATTAGAAATAGGCTGGATTGTTTAGGCATCTTTCGGGAAATCGTAACATTTTTTTCACTACATAAATAATGTTTATTTTTATTAATACATAATGTATATATATTTAATTATTAATGAAAATAAACATTATTTATGTAGCAAAGAAAATATTACTATTTTCTGAGAGGTGCCTCAACAACCCAGCCTATTTCTTATATAAAACGCTCCTGCGCCAGAGCTATCGGCGGCTCGGCCGCCAACGGCCGAGCGGTAGTGGGGGAACAGGAGGCGTCGTCTCGGGAATCGGCCCGAAATGTGCAACTAATTCCGAGCGCTGGTTTAAATGCTCCGTGATGCATTTATTACTTTACATTATTGTTATAACATTATTAGTATTAAAAATCTTACATTATCTTCATTTTATTTTAGTATTGAATTAATTCTGATATCACCGCTTACCGATAACCTCCATGGCGTCACAGGCAAGTCGAGTGCCGGTTATCAGTGACCCCAATGGCATTCAACGTGTTAAAGTTCTAAAGTAAACAAAAAAACTCAATGTACGCGCAATAATAAAATATAAGAATCGACTGAAAACGTGCAACATTACTCAAAGAACGGATTGCACGATAAGATAAAGATTAATAGACGACGAATAGGGATTATGACTAGCAAAAACTAAAGCCAGTAAAAGAAGATGATTCTTTTTTGTAACATACATTCACGGCAGAAGTACATCACATACAAATAAAGAAAGTAGGAAACGCATGTATAATATATTAGAGTGGAGCAAAAAAAGCGAATTTTGAGATATCGCTTTACAATTTGGGGAAAAGTTGCCTCTCATAATCAGAATATGCAACTATATGTAAAATTTGAGCGAAATTGGACAACATCTTCTCTCGCCTCAAAACGGTCAAAGTTTTATATAAATAGGGTGTCCCACCAAAAATGGTCACCCCCTTTTATCTTTAAAATTAAAAAAGACCATAACAAATATATATCAAAATTAAATTAAATGGTTCAAACTGAACTCTATTGTGCGCATAATATTTTGCTTACAAAAGTTATCCGTGTTAACAAACGGAGAGGTATGCATAAATTTTTTATAATAATGTGGATATTTTGATGTAAAAAAAGTTGTAGCGCTGTTTGAAAAGAATACAACGATGTATGATTTAATGTAAGTATAATATTTTACATATTATACGAGTTTTATCGGCTTGAAATATTGCGGGTGACGTCTACCTTTTCACTTCGGCCCTGTAATATGGCCAACTTCTGACTCGTGCGTTAGAGATTGACGTATGTCAATTAAAGTTGTAGCGCTGTTAATAATTAATTAATTATTGAAGTTGGCCGTATCGCATGGCATTGTATGCGTCTTGAAACGCTTTATTAGAAGCTAAGTAAAAAAGATATCATTTTATTTAAAAAAACAAAATTGACTTTTACACTTCCATCCACAAAAAAACTATTGACATAAAATTATGTCTTAAAATCAAGCAAGATTGGTCTGATGCATTGTTTTCTATCGCCAAAAGCAGGCGAGTTATTCAGGTGGCTTGTTTTCGATGCCTCACCCTGTATATTGTCTACTGCACTTACCTATTTACTAAATTCCGTCTGGCTCTATGGCAGTAGATTCCTATCTACCATCTCTTCTTTCAATCTCTTTGGTAATATCGATATGTACATATTATGTAACATTGGCATTAATGTATTCGAATCTTTCGAATTACGATATTACGAATTGATAGTACAGATCGATAGTACTGCTTATGTTCGAACTGTCCGAACTAAAAGCTCATTTTTCTGTTTGGAATTATTCGAACATATATGTTTGTTAATTTTTTGTCTGACCTCTAATTATGATTAATAACCAACTGTTTATCTTCTTTTGCTTTCACATTTATTAATTTTCTACATAATATTCAAATTTTTCTTATACTTTAAATCTTAATATTTTCTATAACATTCATGTTTATGGTTTTTTAATTTTATGAATAAATACTATTTAATTTTGGTAAACCTTCGGAAAATCCACCTATATGAAATAATGGGTAAGAATACCCAATTCCTACGTATTTTTGCCTGCTAAACACAGATATAAAATTTAAAAATAGCGCTCGGACTTGTAAGTCGAAAAAAACGCAAAAAATCTTGTTTTTTATCGATATTTTCTAAAATATTGATTGTACAAAAAAAAGTCAGACAAAATATGAAGCTCGTGATATTGTATACACAAAAGACCCTATACGTAATAAACGTAAATACAATACTTTAGTCACCATATTTTAAAAAACTAATAAACAAGCCGCCTGAATCGGTCGATTGAATCTCGCTTTGCGTGGAAAATTGTAAACCTATGTGGAACGCGTGGAAAGTGTATGCGTGGAGGCAGTGTGTTCCGTCCCCCTGCGGGGGGCACCACTATAATAAAAATCTAACCTAACCCTACCTACTTACTTACCCCTATCCTTGGGTTAACCTAATCTTACAATTAGATTAACTCAAGAGTAGGGTAGGTAAGTAGGGTTAGGTTAGGTTTTTATTATAGTGGTGCCCCCCGCAGGGGGACAGAACACACTGCCTCTACGCATACACTTTCCACGCGTTCCACATGGGTTTACAATTTTCCACGCAAAGCGAGCTTCAATCGACCGATTCAGCCGGCCTGTTTATCAGTTTTAAATATGGCGATTAAAGTATTAAATTTACATTTATTATGTATAGGATCTTTTTTATATACAGTATCACGAGCTTCATATTTTGTCTGACAACTTTTTTTGTACAATTAATATTTTAGGAAATATCGATAAAAAACAAGTATTTTTCAAGATGGCGGTCTAAATATATCCGATCGACAAAAAATTTTTTCAGATTTGTATTCAGGAGTCCAAAATACGTAGGAATTGGGTATTCTTATCCATTATTTCATATAGGTGGGTTTTTCGAAGATTTACCAAAAACATTATAATTATATGTATGTGTATACAGAAATATTTTTTAAGAAGGATTTTTAAATTAGAAAGTCAAAAAATAAATAATTTTTGGGAATTAAAAAAAAAAATAAAAGGAAACATCAAATTGCGACTTATTTCATATACAATATATTATAAATAATATATTGAAATATATTATAAATTGTGTTAATAAAAAAAAAATTTTGTTAGTCAATTTTTATAAAAAAGTGTGACGCGCAGATTGTCTAAAATAGCGTTCAATGAAATTGGTTAATCGATGGGCGTGTTGGCCATAATTATTGATTCCAAAACAAAAAACCAAAGATATTCTTAAAATTAATAAAAGTATCTAGTGCATGAACTTAAAAAATTAAAAAAAAAGCTAAAAATTCACAAAATGGTAGCACTTTAAAGTTGGAATTCAATTTTTTGTCCTTTTTTCGTTGTTATAAATCTATTAAAAAATGGTAATTTCATGCATTAGCACAAACTATCTACTTTACAACAAAACAAAACCAAAGTGAATTGGTTGACTTTCAGAAATATTATGCCCACCAGTTCTGAAAACATGGTTTCGAGAAAATCGCGTTTTAAAGTTCCGAGCGCACGGATTTTACCTTTATTAATCCATTGAATAGCGTGTATTTCTAAAAATTTTTCAAATTTCGAAAAATTCCTTTACACACATATATTAGATACATAGAAGATTCAGAAAATGCAAAAAAAAAATCGATTTTTTGAAATTTCCAAACTAGAAATCTTTCTTAAAAGAAGGGTGACGATAAGGGTCTCAATCGGCCTCAGTTGTTTTTATTATAAATTGATATTACTACTAGTAACATTAATAAATGTATAAGTTGTATTGAAATATTTAGCAACCAGTGATAATGGTGATTTCTATTAGGCAATATTATAAATATAATAAAGAAGAATTAAAAGGTGATTCAAAGATTATATTGAAACAAAAATAATGAAGTTTAGTATTATAGTATTACAATAGTAATTACAATAGGCTTTATAAGCATCTACACTTTCGGTAGAACTCCCTGCAGAATCTTTTTCAGGTTTCGTCTGTGTCTTAGAATGAAGATGTATTTTTTCTTTTATTTCTAACACCTTCTGTATAACATTTGCCACAAATTCGGTTATTAACATAAAATCAGGATTTTGCATTGTCAAATATTCAAGCACTTCACTTAAAGATTTTAATTGCTTACCAGTTTTACGAGATTGAACAGCAACAAAAGTATGATTTAGACATTTTCTGTCCTTAAGTAACTACTTAAACAAGACTGCACTAGTGGAATATTGTTGATACACCAATAAAATAACTAAATAATGACGTCCAAGTAAATAAGATAGCTTTTCTCTTCAAATATTACTCGCAAAAAGAAACATAAAACAGACCGTATTTTGTGCTGTAAGTGTGGGGTAGATTTTGTTTAAGTTTATCTTTTACTACCCACGCATTGCAGTACTACAATCAATTTTACGTATGTTGTGTCTTATGTAATTATGCACTACATGTGTAAAAATCTTTGTGGTACACGAATGCGCTGTATAAAATAATTGCGACCGAATACTTAAAAAATATGATTTTTCGTGGTTTTTGACGGTCAGACTTAAGTTCAGGACGTATATTGAATAGATGGTATTAAAATATAATAAAAAAATATTTTTGTATGATATTTCCAAAGACTCCATATCTTCTATATTTACTAACAAGATATGAAAGAAAATTAATTTCACATATTTAAGAAAAAGTAGTATTTTGGAGCCGATTTGGGGTCTTATTACTACCCATCCTTTACAAAATATTTCATTGATGAGATAATGGTAAAATTTTCTGTTACAGATTATCACGCATGTCTGTCGTATTTTTCGATTAAAAAAATGTAAGAAACCAAGTCAAAAAACATTATTAGGCTTGCTCTTTGCTATTGCAGGAATATTATTGTATTCCTTTATTGAAACAAAAGAAAACTATTACGTACGTATATTTGTGTCATATACTTAGAATGTCCAATTTTAGTACAACCATCTAAATAGCTAATAAGTAGTAGAGTGAAAATAGTGGTATAAAAAAATAATCTATGCAAAAATTGCATGGTTTGAATTGAAAAAAGACATTTTTTTTAAAATCATATAACAAATGCCAATATTTTAATATGTAAATATGTATATCTTATAAAAGTGTAAGATAGGACACCACACAATTTTTATGGGGAAACAGTGTCGGTCAAATTATCAGAATTTTTTATATGTTATAGTTCTTGTGTCTCTAATCAAAAAACTTAATGGGCAAAACTTTTGTATGTATAGTTTTTAAATTTTAGGCATATAAAAGTCTTTTTCATAAAATCTGTTCGCATGCTAAGCCTACGTGAGTTTGTCGTGCATACCTGTCTGTACAAGATGTTATTCTTTATAAAAGAATGGTGAAGTTTCACAGACATATATTTTTTGTATTTCTTATCTTATACAGTCATGACGTTTGACAATCGGAAGTGCAAATGTCCAAGTTTGATGTGCGTAACTCAAAGTCTCTCTATGTGCGTAACTTTGGTCACCCGGCACACATCAAAGCGGTAGTCTAATTCCTGTCAGAATTGTCATATGGTAACCATCCCGGTCCCTGGACATAACGTCATGTGACTTCTTCCTGTGGGGTGAAAGACATCCTGTACGTGAAAGACATAATTTACCCTCAATGCTCCGATCATTCCGGGATCTTCAGGAAAGGATCACCCGTGCTGTGGATGCCATCATACTGAACATGCTCGATTGAGTCTGACAAGAATTAGACTATTGCTTGGATGTGTGCCGAGTGAGCAAAGGTGTGTAAATAGAGGAACTTTGAATTACGCACATCAAATGTGAACATTATCCACTTCCGATTAAGAGATGTCATGACTGTATAAGGTAAGAAATACAGAAAATACGTCTGTGAAACTCTACCATTCTTTTATGATCATCTATATGCGTATTTTTATGTACATGCATGTTTGTAGATGTCCTTATGCTTTTGTGAATGTTTGTGCGTGTATGCTACTTTTATTTATTAAGGCAAATTGGTACATTTACGACTGGTTAGAGTAGATAAAAGATTATTGCTAATACATAGTGCTATTACTGATTGGCTCCGCCATTTTCAGATAAAGGCTAACGCCAAGTCCTCATAGACAATGTTCCCCAAATCTCGTACCTTAATTTATGATTTAAAAATTGCATTAATTGAACACTCTCGTCAAGCTGATTAAAAAGTGATATATAGGGTGTCCCATTTTAAAAACCCCACGTGAATAACTTTTCAAAGAGACATTTTCAAGAAAAATGATTTAGACCAAAGTTGTTGGGTTTGGAGAGGGACATCCGATGATGACATTAGTTTAACTTAGGGTATACATGCCAAGGTCATATGGAGGTCAACTTTGTTTTTTTAAATAGAACACCCTATTTTTGATTCCAAAATCTAATAGCTGGTGTCAAGAGCTTTTCAAAACATTATAATGAAGTTATTTTTCATTAAGTACTTTTTGAGTTATAAAGCTTGTAAATTACAGTATTTTGTTAATAATTATCGCTAGAACTCTTGGGGTGGCGTCCAAAACTCTCAACAGAACTGCCGGTTATCGAGAAAAATTTTTGTTAGAAATTTTTTGAATCCGAAACTTCAATCATCGAGAACTTTTTTATTTCGCCTCTGAGCGCTTCGAATGTTAATAATTATCGCTAGAACTCTTCGGGGGGCGTCCAGAACTCTCAACAAAACTGCCGGTTATCGAGAAAAATTTTTGTTAGAAATTGTTAATTATTAACACTCGAAGCGCTCAGAGGCAAAATAAAAAAGTTCTCGATGGTTGAAGTTTCGGATTCGAAAAATTTCTAAGTCCTAAAGAAAAAAAAATTTTTTTTCGGTAATCGGCAGTTCTGTTGAGAGTTCTGTATAGCCCCTCACGAGTTCTAATGATTATCCTTAAGGCTCGAAACGTTAAAATCAAAATTGAACAAGTTCTCGCTATTTTTCGTTTTCTAAGTCGAGAATTTCAAATTTAATTTACGTAGTATTTCGAGCAGAACTATTTTTGAAACTTATCTAGAACTATAGAACTATTTGAAATCTACTCAGAACTATAAAAAAATTTGGATTTTTTACATAATGGGGGGTGTCGTGAAGTTAGCCCACCCGTTTTTCAAATGATGTTTTCTTTACTTTAAATCAGTGCTCGGAATTAGTCTGAACATTTCAGCCGATTTCCGTGGTATACGCCTCCTTTCCTCTCCTTACCGCGCGCGCCGCAGCCGCTAGGGCCAGCGCCGCCGAGCGTTAGGAGCGGCACTATCTGATTAGGTTCTATGAGTAGGTTCTTCTCCCTATTTATTAAAATTTAAAAAAATTTATTAAAATTTATTAAAAATAAATTTTTTTTTAAATTTATTAAGTGGAAATATTTCAATAGATTTCTACGTCACCCATGAGGTACTAATACTGACACGTTTTTCAAAAAGTGGTTTTTATCTACATTATTGCATCAATTGTTCATTCTCACATAAAAGGCTAAGAAAATCTAATTAAGAAAATCTCTTTTACATATATATTTTTTTTTAAATTAAGAATTTATTTTTATCTTTAGTGGAATAGGTCTACGGGGGAAACCATTTAAAAAAAAACGCGTCAGCATTAGTATCTCATGGGTGACGTGGAAATCTATTGAAATATTTCCACTTAATAAATTTAAAAATAAAAAATTTATTTTTAATAAATTTTAATACATTTTTTAAAATTTTAATAAATAGGGAAAAGAACCCACTCATAATCAGATAGTGTCGCTCCTAACGCTCGGCGGCGCTGGCCCTAGCGGCTGCGGCGCGCGCGGTAAGGAGAGGAAAGGAGGCGTATATCACGGAAATCGGCTGAAATGTTCAGACTAATTCCGAGCACTGCTTTAAATGGCAGAACTCTTTCTAAAATGGTCTGAGAACTCTAGAACTCCTCGGGGGGCATCCAGAACTCTTATCATTTTTTTCAATTTTGAAAAATGGGGGGCCAACTTCACAGAGGTAGTCAGAACTCTTATCAGATCGGTGAGAACTGATAAAAAATTCTTTTTTACTTAAAAGTTGACCTTTGGAAGTTGAAAATAGCGTTAGATTGAAAAATAATTATTTTACAGGAAAAAGTCATAAGACTTTTCTGTAGAACTCTAAGAATGCTATTCAGAACTCTTATCAGATTGGCTAGAGCTAATAAAAAATTTTTTTTACCCCAAAGTTAATTTTTGAAAGTTAAAAATAGCGTTAGCTTGAAAAATAATTATTTTAGAAAAAAAAGTCATAAGACTTTTTTGTAGAATTTTGGGAACGCTACTCAGAACTATTATCAGATCGGCTAGAACTAGTAAAAAAATTCTTTTTTACTTAAAAGTTGACTTTCGGAAGTTAAAAATAGCGTTAGCTTGAAAAATAATTACTTTACAGGAAAAAGTCATAAGACTTTTCTGTAGAACTCTGGGAACACTACTCGGAACTCTTATCAGATCGGCTAGAACTTATAAAAAAATTTTTTTCTTAAAAGTTGACTTTTGAAAGTTAAAAATAGCGTTCACTTGAAAAACAATTGTTTTAGAGAAAAAAGTCATAAGACTGTTCTGTAGAATTCTTGGAACGCTACTCAGAACTCTTATCAAATTGGTTAGAACTAATAAAAAAAAGTTTTTTAACGTAAAAGTTAACTTTTACATGTTAAAAATAACGTTAACTTGATAAAAATAATTATTTTTAGGAAAAAAGAGATTAAAATATCTTACAAGTCACATAAAAATGTCGCAAAAATACAATCTGGAATTAGAGCACAGAATTCGTAGAAGCCAAATAAAAAGCGATAATTATAGCTCAAAAATGACATTTTTTGAAAATTAAAAAAAATTTTTTTTTTAATTTCAAACAAAACTTATTAGTGCCCTGAACACTTCTGATAAATTTTATTAGAATCGTATGAGCTATTTAGAAATTATTTAAAAATAGCAAAGTTACTTTATAACCACCCTGTATATATTCTATTGTAGTTGCGTTTGTCAAAATTGAGATATTATCAAAATCGGAGACATCGTCAGGGAATTTGTTTGTAACGATGCAGCATGCATGCGCTGTAACACTAGCGTCTCGCATGCACACGTTTGCGCCGACGTATCACCACACACATTCGCATTATACATTCTCGCGCTGCACGCTCACATTTATATACTGTATTCATACGAATTGTTACGTCAGAACCTGGAGGGAAAGGGGCGGAGTCAGGTATACGGACGGATGCAACAATAAAAGTATGAATTTGTGGTGTTTGCTCGCTGGTCGGTATAAGAGGAGGCGACCGCGCGAGCCGAACGATTTCCCTTGGCTGAGAACAGGTCAACGATCGTAAGGATCGATATTACGCTGTTAGAGGCCTCAACCAATCGTTTGTGGTCCCCTTTTCTGGTCAAGAGAATTAACTCTTTTTATGAAGGGCGGAACCTCGTGCAATTTTCAAAAGGAGAGGTGTTAGAGAGAGAGAGAGAGAGAGAGAGAGAGAGAGAGAGAGAGAGAGAGAGAGAGAGAGAGATGATTGTGAAAACTAGACTTACTACTTGGATGTCTTCGAAATGTATTTAGATCTCCAATTCTAAAGTCCAGGTGTAGTCGGCCTTGAGGTGTACTTGATTCTCCTGGGGTCAGTTAGTGGTATCCGCACTGGGTCGATCGGAGACTGATTGCAGCTGAAAGGGATGAGAGTGAAGGGCCACGGCCGATGAGCGTTATATCCTTCGCGCCGAGAAAACTGATCGGAGGCGTTGCACAGATCCTCGTATTCGTAGTCAAAATAATTTCTTTGAACACCGATGTATTCTGAATTGTCTTCCGTAACCGGTCTCGTGTACTGGAGAAGTAATTGGCGCGCACGGTATTTTACTCCCCCACGTCGCGTCTTAGATTTGGGCATGAAGGATAATATTGTCAATCCGAAAATTCCAGGCTAAAAGCGTGCGGTGGTCCGCACCACGCTTAGCGGGGATACAGAAACCAAGTACAACGTGCGGTGGTCCGCACCGGAGCAAATAGTTCTGAGTGCTGATTCAGAGAGATAACTGGGTGGTTGGGTGTTAGGTAGGGTGTAGGTTGTACACGAAAAAAGAGATCGAATTGTTTTAACAGACACTTTACTAAATCTATTTTGTTACAAACACTTACAGTCACTTAAAAAATGTTATGAATTATTTCTAAGTCCCAATATTCAAACTGTTCGGGTAATACTAAAAGTCTCTCTCTACTAACTGGCTGGCTCTCTAGCTAAAAACTCTCTGCCTGACTCTTGCTGGGTCCCTTCCTTTTATACTCAGATTTTTTGGTTTTGGAAGGGAGATATTCCTTAAGATTTTGGATCCTTGAGGAAATCTTAGGGTGGAAGAAAGTAATAAAGATAGATTTCCAATAGGAAATCGAACTTAAGGATAGGCGGGAATAAGGCGAGATACCTGGTGGTGGTATTTAGTGTAGACGCTATAAAATTTTATCGGTGCGGACGTGATCATCGCCGGAAACTCAAAGGACAATTTATCTTATCGGAAATTTCGATATGTGTCTCAAATAATCTTAGTGAGTTTTATGGTTTTATTTTTACTTGTAAAGGCCAAATTTTCATTAAGATATACAGGGTGTCAATTAAGTTCCGGGACGGCTGAATATTTTCTCATGTAAGGTATTTTTGAAAAAGGTCAAGGTCATTTCTGAAGTAATTTTCAACGAGGAATTCAACGGTGACCTTCAATTTGACCTTGAGCTTGACCTTCAAGGTGAAAGCAACTATGTGTTTTCTTTATACCAATTGATTCGTCTTATTATTTTATGCAT
The DNA here is from genome assembly GCF_040581485.1 of Linepithema humile. Lineage (NCBI taxonomy): Eukaryota > Metazoa > Arthropoda > Insecta > Hymenoptera > Formicidae > Linepithema > Linepithema humile. The sequence continues at coordinate 13,957,901 of NC_090130.1, read as the reverse complement.
AAAAGTATTAAGGTAAGATTCTCAAAAATTAAATGTTTTACAAGATATTTTGTATTTTATGTCAAAATACTGTAATTTACAAGCCTCATAACTCGAAAAGTACTTAATGAAAAATAACTTCATTATAGTGTTTTGAAAAGCTCTTGACACCAGCTATTAGATTTTGGAATCAAAAATAGGGGTTTTTATTTAAAAAACCTAATCTAACCTTGAAATGACCTTGAAGGTCAAGCTCAAGGTCAAATTGAAGGTCACCGTTGAATTCCTCGTTGAAAATTACTTCAGAAATGACCTTGACCTTTTTCAAAAATACCTTACATGAGAAAATATTTAGCCGTCCCGGGACTTAATTGACACCCTGTATATATATATATTTTTTTTTTATAAGATATGTAACGGACAAATTTCCATTGGGGATCTCTTTGAGTTTTACCGACTGATCGTGAGAAAGTTGCGCAAAGAAGAACCGTGTAGGATGTAGGACGTAACAGAATCATACAACACATTTCCTCACATTCACACTATACATACACTGAAATTTCCATAAAACCATCGGATTTTTTGGTAAAACTTTATACTTATTATATACTAATAATAAATTAGTGTTTGATATAATTTGGGATTAATTAAAGATCACATTTATGTCAACTTCATGAATAAGCTGCTAGGAGCAGAACAAAATTGGAGGAGTAAACAATAACAAATTGGCAGCCCAAACACAAAACATTGATTTCCCAGCAATTTAGAAATTGAATTTACACCACTTGGGAAATAAGGAGCTCATATGTTTTGTCTGAAAATAATGACTTCCGGATGATTAGTAATACTTTCTTTTACCTACTCTACGACTGGTCGTTACAAGGTGCTAGCTATTGAGCTCTGTAACATACTCTGGAGAGAGCCTTTCTATAAGAGCCAATATGCCAATATGTAGTTTTCGGACCAAGGACAACAATAATAGCCGGGGGATGTCTGTATTTTTTCCACATCTACATCGTGTATTGGTGGGGATGAGACAGATCCGGCAATATTAAACTCTCTCTTTCCACAGTGGAACCCCACTCTTTCAAGGCTCTCTCCAGTATGTTATATAGCTCAATGGTGCCAGCTAGCAGCTGAGCATCGCAAATAACAATGCCGTAACGTTGGCATCTCTGGAATGGGATGGTCGATTGTAATTGTACCAACTTCCATTAATAAAAGTAGCATACATGCACAAACGTAGTCATCTATGTACACAAAAATATGTATGCACAGACGAGTATGCACGACAAACTTGCGTAGGTTAGCATGCAGACGGATGTTACGGAAAAAATTTTTAAATGTCTAAAACTAAAAAATTGTAAAAGGGTTTTGCCATTAAGGCATATTTTTTGATTAGAGACATAAAAACTGTAACATATAAAAAATTCAGACAATTTGACCTAACATAAAGTTTCCTCATAAGAATCATGTAAGATCCTTTATTGTGCAAAAAAGTATTGTGATAGACATCATGTAAATAATTATCTTAAGGGGATCCTGGAGTGACGAACTCCAACGTGAAAGTGCCACTATTTATTAGATAAAACTAAAAATCAGACTGATATCATCGATGTAATGTCTATGAGCCTCTGACTATATTTATTAAAAATACCAGCCTACGGATAAATCGCCTCTGCATATATTTATTAAAAGTGACCAGCTCAGGTTAGATCGCTTTTGGCATTATTCATTAAAAATGATCAGCTTAAATTAAATCGTCTCTGACTATATTTATTAAAAATTATTAGCTCACAATAAATCGCCTCTAGCTTTATTTGTTTGAGAATTGTTTCAAAATCATATTGATAATGGAGGAATTTCGGTGACAATTAGAAAGTAATATCAATTAATATTTTTTTGAAACGATTCCTTCAAATATCAAAAAACAACTAACTTCTTTACCTATGTTTTCTTTGCAAGTTTAAGAGGGACAAGTTTTTTATCCCATTATTTTTCTACTGCACAGCACATAAAACAATATATATTTTCACACACATGCACACATACAAAGTAACGTACACTGTACGATGTACAGGTTAGAGCTTTACGAACAGTGTTAATGTTACATTAAATATCAACTATTTCTAACATATATTCTAGTACAGTGCCTATATGGCTATATTTGTCAAATAATCTATTACTCTGTTTTATCTTATTACTTCAATTTGCATGCACATATATCCGTAAATTTTCAAACATAGTAATCTTTTATACTAAACATCTAAACTCAATTCTAAAGGTTTGATGTCATTCTTATAATCTAGTATTAGTAAACATCTCCGTTTTGTATGTTCAAACTAATAATTTTATATTGAACTAACAAGGAGAGGACGCGGACTTCGGGTCACCGATTTCAAAGAAATTTTTATATGGTATAGTACTCTATCAGAAGAGTACTTTAGTAAAAGGATAGGGCGCAACGCTCAGCCGTTTTCGAGAAAAATCGATTTGAAGTTCATGGCGTCCCTTATATTCCGGTCCTGTTGGGTCGATTACCGAGATGGCGGTGTAGCTCGGGCACTTAGGCTCTGGGTTATCACGCTGTCGACCTGAATTCGATCCCTGCCTATTATACTTTTTTTTTTTATTTATTTTATTTATTTTAGCGAATATTTGTTCATTATATTATTATAATGAAATAAATTTATATTAATTAACAATTTTGTTTTTTTTTTAATTTGCACTTTCACTACTTTTATCATATAAAAAATAAAGTAAAAAAAACGTCTACGATTTAAATAATATTATAATTATTATTTAATACCGGAAATATTTTATTAATCATAATTTAATTTGGTATGTAATTTTTCACTCAACTTCGTTGAGTTACTTATTGCTCCAACCATAATATTTGTATACCTAATGTTCTCACAACAGGTAACTGCTAACAGTTTTTAGCTCCCCTTCAGACTACTTCCCTTCTGTAACGTATATTCCTACATACCAAATTAAATTATGATTAATAAAATATTTCCGGTATTAAATAATAATTATAATATTATTTAAATCGTAGACGTTTTTTTTACTTTATTTTTTAAAATGATAGTAGTGAAAGTGCAAATTAAAAAAAACCAAAATTGTTAATTAAAATAATTTTATTTAATTATAATAATATAATGAATAAATATTCGCTAGAATAAATAAAATAAATAAAAAAAAAAGTATAATAGGCAGGGATCGAACCCAGGTCGACAGCGTGATAGCCTAGGGCCTAAGTGTCCGAGCTACGCCGCCATCTCGACAACCGATCCAACAGGACCGGAATATAAGGGACGCCATAAACTTCAAATCGATTTTTCTCGAAAACGGCTAAGCGTTGCGCCCTATCCTTTTACTAAAGTACTCTTCTGATAGAGTACTATACCATATAAAAATTTCTTTGAAATCGGTGACCTGAAGTCCGCGTCCTCCCCTTGTAAGAGTTGGTTAATAAAAATATACATTTTTAATTTCTTTTCCTCCTTGGCTTAAAATTTATACCTTGCAGATTATATTAATGTATATACTTAGAATCTTGGAAAAGAATATATAATTCTGTATAACCAAAAAAAAGATTACTGTGCCCAAAAAATATAGTATTTTTAATAAAACAAACGACTCTGGGATCCTTTTAATGTTAATTCAGTTCATGAATTATCCTTTATAAATAATTCTCAAATTAAAGTGATTCCGAACGAATCATATTTTCTGCTTTATTTCATTTTGACATGTCTTTTTGCTTAATTTTTTTTACTATTCTTATTTTTCATTTATTTTGTTACAGTACGTTCACAGCATATGGCATATTGTCATGGCAATATCATTAATATTTTTGCTGCCATTAACAAGATCGAAACAAACATCACTGAGAAGTACTTCATGCAATGTTGATAGTGCATCATTTGCATAGACTTGGAAAGAATCACATGAAATTACTATGTTTACGATAATTGATCAGGAAAACTTCTACTCCTAGTTAAATATTGTATTATAAATAAATACGTATATAACGTCTCCGACGTACTTATATTCAAAACTTCTTTATATTATTCAAAAAATATTGCCCATTTGGATTTACTTTAATAAATGAGCGAGAGTGGGAGAGGAAAGAAGAAGAAAAGAGGAGGGAAAAGAGAGAGAGGAAAAAAAAGAGAAAAAAAGAGAAGAGGAGTAGAGAGAGGGAAAGGGTAATAACACTTTAAATGTTTCATGCTCATTTTAGTGTTTTTGAAATTGTAAAATACAAATCTGTAGTTAAAATTACAACATTCAAAAAGAGAATTATTAACTAGTTAATTTTACATATATATACCAAACTACATGAAATATGATGTTTATAAACTCTGCACCGAAGCGGTGTAGTACACCGCGACGCCGCTACGCGCCGCAGGCCATCAGCCAAGCTCTACGCTGCGACGTGAACTAGCCTCGGAATCACGCCAGATCCGAGGGAGCACGCCCAATGGAAATCGGTAGCCGCGGTACTCCACGATTTTCGGGAGTTAGATAACCTACGCGGCGTCGGCAATAAATGCACGACTCGGTAACTCGCGGTATCGGAAATAGATGCTTGATTCGGTAACTCGCGGTACTCCGCAAAATTCGGGAGCAAGGTAACTCACGCGATATCGGTAACCGGAAATGGGCGCCAGGTGCGAGTAATTGCACCGCGTCGGTGGCTATCGGTAACTTCAACAGTTCTCTAAAACGCTCGGCCGCTCCCCGCTCAGTATATGGCAGAGGGGCGCAGTTCTTTTATTTGACGTTAGATATCTGGAGTGAGAGGTGAACACAAGGACAACTCAATAAGTAAGATTTAACAATAATGTATTTCAACGATTTGGTAAAGATGAGTAGATCGTTCGGCCTGAGCCGATACGGCGGAAATAGTTTAATACGGCGGTAGTAAGGCAATTCGCCCAATGAATCGGTAAAAAGAACAAATTTCGATAACTACATGAAATTTCGGAAACGCGATCACGATAATTCGCAGCTGATCCGACGATATTCAGCAAAACAAATGACTTGTATTACGACCATCCGACACGGCCGGTGAAGGCCAAATAAATACGCTTTGAACGACGGTAGCCTAACGGCCAGAAATGAGATGTCGCGGAACGGCTATTTTCGCGGGCTTTCACGTTTCTCGCCGAGACGTTAACTTGGCGGTAACAGCGGTCTCGCGGAGAACGTTCCCGAGCAAAATCCGTCCGCGGACATTCACCCACGGTACTTCCGGTACGGTGATAACGCGACAAAACGGTAACAAAACGGTATCGTAAGAAAGACGGTAGCAAATAATCAGTATCTACAAAAAGAAACGGTAACGGAAAGACGGTACGGTAACGAAACGAAACGGCAAACGAAACGGCAACGAGAAAGAAACTGTCGGTGCTTAATTCACGCAAGACGAAGAGACTTTTACGCGATATCCGGAGCCAGCTGGACATGCGGTAATTGAGCGTCAATACGCGCTCACGGTATCAAAATCTCGGTTAGTCGTGTGAGAGACACTAAATACAAAACAGATTCACGCTACCAGCCATAACCGGACGGAACTCTACGGCTACCCGAGAGGCGGCTTACATCGAGTCGGCGTCTTCGGCGTCGTTGGGCTGAGTCCTGGCGCTGGTCCTCACTCACTTGCGGCACACCGAACAGTGACTCCTCTCGGCTCTGCACGTAGGTCCTTCCAAATCCGCATCGCCTTCTTGCGCATCCTGCCGATTTTCCAAAAAGGGGGGCCCCTGAGAACCGCCCACAGTTCATCCAGCCCCCCCCCCCCCCGCTTTCTGTGGTTTCTTCAAATTATCCGGTCGGTATTGGGTTGATGATTCGATATTCCCGGAAGAGACTGGTTAAGCTGGCCGAGCCATACTCCGGTCCTTCCGGGTGCAGCATCTTCGGGGCCCTCGAAGCCGTCTGCAGCCGGGCGAGGTCCGTTGCTGCGTTTCCTTGAGTTTCTCTGAGTTTGTGGCTAAAACCAAAGCGGAGTTAGTCGATAGGGTTTGAATGGCGGAGGCGACGGAATCGCGGTACCTGACCTTTTGCTGTGGGGTCACTAACGCGTGACACCCGTCGATGATCCTCCGGCGTCCGGTCTCCATGGCGATGCTGAATCTTCGCCCTAAGGCACAAAATACGCAACGCCGCCCGCACGGGGTCTCGCCTTACAACTTAAACGATAATAACAAGATAAAACGGGAACGACATATAAAACAACGCGTAAAGGTTGTGAAGTCTCGCGGGTTGCTCTCTCCACGCGAGGAGCAACACCAGGACTCTTTGCTCCTTCGGCCGGGCTATCGCCCTTGTAACGGCGCTCGAAAAGCGTCACGTCACAACGCTTACGGCTACACCGCCAGATAATGCAGGCAGTGTAAAACTATCTCGCAAAGAATCGATCGACTCACTATAAAAGAGCGTCGATTCAATTCTTTCCTCACTCACTCGCTGCAAGGCGAGCTTTACACAAAGGCTCTTGACTTGAGTAGTAGCTCTGTTTCGAAAGAGCGTAACCAGCGATTAGTTCGCTACAAGTTTTCTTAGCTTTCTCACAGTGCCTAGGAAGGCACGAAAGCGAAGGAACTAATCCCAGCTCCGGCCGCACACTTCACCGAGGAATATTCCTCTGCGGCCCGCTGACATACCAGCATTGCCGTTGCCGCTGCAGGCTCCACAGTGGAAACTCATTCCCTTGGAGTTCTGCATCCGGTTGACTCGGCCTCCACGGGACACTCTCGCACCAGGGGACATCCGAGTACGGAGACTTCTCTCTCCTCGGTTCGCAGAACGCACTGCGCCACCGAGAACTGAGACCGCCACAGTGCAAGGAGACACGCATCGGAGACACGCTCCATTGCCACTCAAACCTCGCCGCCTAGGGCTTGCTCGGAGAGCAGTTGCCATACAGAGGATCACTTTCCAAACGGAGTACCTCCGATGCTTGGGAAAGGGTTGCAACGTGCACCCTCGTTTGAGCCGTCCTTTTTAGGACCTGTGCTCTACACCAAGTCGCGGCCGGTAATCACCTACCAGTCCCACCAATTTTTATTCTAACTCACGACCTTACATTTTGCCGTGAGCACGCCATTGGCGCACTTAAATCACAAATAAAACTGTACATAGACTCTGACGAAGAAATAAATATATTTCTCAGAACAAGCTCTTATCTTTTTTCGCCAGCACAAACACACACTATAGACGTTTTTAATTTTTATCATGATAGACTAAAATTTACAGTTGAAATTGGATTAAATAATCGCATTAACTTCCTTGACGTAACCATGATCTTGGAAAACAACAGAATTATTTTTGACTGGTTTCAAAAACCTACTTCATCAGGAAGATATTTAAATTTTCATTCCCACCATCCTATTTCGCACAAAAAAGTGACCGTTATAAGTTTGACCGATAGGATTTTTTTACTCTTCCACCCAAAATTCCACAATAAAAATTTTATATCGGCAATTAATATCTTATTAAATAATTGTTATCCATTAAGTTTTATTTTCTCGATTATACAAAAAAGGCTAAAGTTTTTAATTCATAACAAAATAAGTGACAATAATTTAACAGAAACCAAATTTAATAATGATTCTGACAATAATGATTGTAAGACTTTTCTAACTATTCCTTACATTTCATTGATATACAGAGATTTTAACTCCATTGCTAGAAGCTTCAACTTTAAATTAGCCTGCTCAATCCCGAACAATTTAACACACTTTATAAAAACAGGCAACATTAATTTAAACAAACTTTCCCATTGTCAAGTAGTGTATATGATTCCGTGTCGAGATTGCAATAAGACTTATGTGGGACAGACCAAAAGACAGCTTAATATCAGAATTAAAGAACATAAGAACAACATTAATAAAAAGAGCTATTCCCCTTTGGTTATTTCTAAACATAGAATTGATTCCTCCCATGATTTCGACTGGGATAATGTAAAGATTTTGGACGGGGAACTTTCTTATGGCAAAAGAATGATCTCTGAAATGGTTTTTATTATATCAAAAGACAAAATGCAGGTCTTAACAATCAAAATGACACAGAACATTTACCGGATGCTTATGTCCCCATTATTAATTTATTTCTTCCTCTATAAATGTATTGCTTTCCCTTTCCTTTACTAATTCCTTTATCCCCTCCATTTCACCATACCTTTCCTTCCCCCTCCCCCTCACTTTTCTATCATCACGCGGAATTTCTTTAGTTAATTCTGATCATTAAGATCTCAACTATTACACTGTTTAAGTCTAACATCTTTTTACTCTTCCACCTCGCTCCTTCTGCGTGGATGAGCTTACGTTCTACATGTTTTCATTACAAGTATGTATAAATCATTTCAATCTCCGGTCAGCTTACTTTTTATAACATTAATTTTTATTGGATTTTATTATATTGATTACAGTCCTAACGTCTTTATGTACTGAACAACACTTTTGTTAAAATGGATTGTGAAAATTTCTTCTACATTATATTGTCTTTTTAATCAACATGTTACGATTTTTTCGTTTCTTATCATACACTGAAGAAGGCCTGATGTAAGGCAGTTTGTAAATGTAAATGTATATTATGTATAATAATTTTAAACGAATATGCTGTAACCTTCGCACGAATAACCTACATTGTGGCTCTTTACGCTCGAAAAATTAAACTCCATCTCCGTCAATGTCTTTACCACCAAAGGCCGTTCGATCGTCCCTCTGCGCCTCGCCGACAACAAGATGGAGAAGCACGTCAACTTGCTGTACGTGCCTAGAAACAACAAGGCACACTTTGTGTGCATCAAGGGTCTTTCTCGGCTGGTGGGCACACAATTGAGCAAGCACAAACAGAAAAAGTACATTTGCGATCGGTAAGTAAAAAAACGCATGTATAGAATAAATCAATATTTTTATTCATAGTTTTAATCATACAAATCATTACAGGTGTCTACACTATTTTTATACAAGGGAGAAATTGTCGGTCCACAGCGTCGACTGCGGGAAGATGAACGAATGCGCAGTCATTCTTCCCAACGAAGACAACAAATGGCTGACATTCCGCAACTACAACCGGAAGGAGCGGCTCCCGTTTGTGGTGTATGCCGATTTAGAATGCACGCTGGAGAAGGAAGAGAGACAAAACCGTACCACATATGCCTACCAACATCACAAGGCGTTTAGCGTAGGATACTATGTAAGTTGCGCTTACGATAACTCGTTATTTAGTTTTAAGTCTTATCGCGGTGAGGATTGCATAGCGTGGTTTGTTAATGAACTTCACGATTTGGCACGCTGCGTGAAAGCGATCCTTACCGCTGTTCCCATGGTGGATCTTACACGGAAGGAATCGGAGAAATTCCGTAGCGCCGTAAATTGTCACGTGTGCGAGAAACCGTTTACACCGGAGGATATGCGGGTGCGTGATCATTGTCATCTCACCGGGCGCTACCGAGGTCCCGCGCACTCGTCGTGTAATTTAAATTACAAAGATTCCCACATTATCCCAGTAATTTTTCACAATTTATCCGGGTACGACGCGCATTTCATCATCAAAGACGTTGTCAATGCCTGAAGGCAACGTCGAATTGTTACCGTTAACAAAAGAACGATATCAAGAGACACGGTAGTGTCTCGCGCCAAGTTCACGCGCAGCGCAAGACCGACCGTGTATCTTTACGCGAGCACATGAGCTGATAGGAGTCGAGATTTTCATATCTCAATAATGCGTGGACCGATCGAATTTATAATAGGCTCAATCGATAGCGCATACCCAAATTATATAAGAAAAGTATCTTTACTTTTTTTGTACATGCTTTCTAAAAAAATATATTAATTGCCAAAGTTTGCCAAAGTCGAAATATGCCGAAATCTATGTAAGTCTTGGTCGTCGTCGTCTGTTCGTCATCCTTCTCTAATATATAAGTTTTTCCTTTGTCAACTAGAAGCATCAAAATGCGACATGGTTGTCCTTTTCTACATCCCGTGAAATGTCAATTCCCGCATAAGAGCGTCTTTTTTCTTTCCTTTCTTTTTCTAAAAGATGTCTGTCCTTTTCCAACATGGCGGCGCTCAGACCTGTCAGCTCGCAGCTTTGATGATACTAATCACATTGATATAATTAATATCGGTCGTAAAATGTATATGTAACGTGTTGTGGAGACGAATAGAGATAGTGTATATCAAAATAATAGTATTCTTTATAAAAAAAATTTTTCTCGTCTTGAAGTGCAGAAGTGTAGCAACACACATGCTGACAACACTCTTAAAGGGAACGTTCACAAGTGTCCCCTCCCGATTTGATTCTCCTTGAAATATGTTGTAAAACATACAATTTGAGAAGACACGTATTTTTTTATAGCGGCCCTAACTCAAATTTAAAGGGTGAAACACCCTTTTGAAAAAAACAAGTTTTTTCTTTGTGTGTAACTATCGCCAAAACCGTAGGAGATATAAAAAAATGTTTCAAGTAAAAGTTGTATGGCTTGTAATGGGCTTTATAACTGTGTAGTTGGATTTTCAAAAAATGTAATTTTTTTTTATTTACTCTTACCCCTTGGTATTATTTTTTCGAATTTCAAAATTTTTGTAATGACAAAAGTTGTAGCATTTTTTACGCTGAATTCAACCATATATGATTTTATTATGTTCCGAAATTGCATCTTTCAAAAATAAGTCATCAGTATCATATTATATGCGTCGCGCTGCATGACGCATTGTTTATACCGCACTTGTGTTGCGCAATAGTCGTTAAATAAATATAAAAATGACATGTTATCATATATTTAAGGAAGAAAAGTTAACTAAAATTGTTGCTAAAGCATCCCTTCCACATTACACTCTTATAGATAATCGCTGCATTTCGTATGCGACGCGTTGTCATATACAAGTTAGCTATCAGCGCATATTACACTTTGAAGTTTTGCTTGCAGTGACCACGGGAAAATAATTTATGAAACGAAAACAGTGAATGAATCAATCTATTCAACATATATCCACCCTGACTCTACTCTCTTGGCCCGACTTGACTGACAATGAATAAAATTCTGTACATACTCTTTTTCAATAATTTTAATATACTGCGATATATTCTACATACTATTACATTCTATTAAATTATTACGATTTTTTTAAACTATGGTATATAAAATCTTGAAATATAAAATGTATATTATAAGTATAATTATAATATATTGATACAATAAATAAGCTTTTATATATATATAAGCTTATTTATATATATTATAATTATACTTATAATATACATTTTATATACCATAGTTTAAAAAAATCGTAGTAATTTAGTGGAATGTAATAGCATGTAGAATCACAGTATATTAAAATTATTGAAAAAGAGTAAACTGTACAGAATTTTATATTTTATTTCATTCTCAGTCAAGTCGGGCCAAGAAGGTAGAGTCAGGGTAGATATATGTTGAATAGATTGATTCATTCACTGTTTTCGCTTCATAAATTATTTTCCCGTGGTCACTGCAAGCAAAACTTCAAAGTGTAATATGCGCTGATAGCTAACTTGCATATAACAACGCGCTGCGCACGAAATGCAGCGATTATCTATAAGAGTGTAATGTGAAAGAGATGCTTTAGCAACAATTTTAGTTAACTTTTCTTTCTCAAATATATAATAACATGTCATTTTTATATTTATTTTGCGACTATGCACAACACAAGTGCGGTATAAACGGTCATGCAGCGCGACGCATATAATGTGATACTGATGACTCATTTTTGAAAGATGTGATTTCAAAACATAATAAAATCATATATGGTTGAATTCAGCGTAAAAAATGCTACAACTTTTGTCATTACAAAAATTTTGAAATTCGAAAAAATAATAACAAGGGGTGGGGATAAATTAAAAAAATTTCATTTTTTGAAAATTTAACTACACAGTTATAAAGTCCATTACAAGCCATACAACTTCTATTTGAAATATTTTTTTATCTCCTACGGTTTTGGCGATAGTTACACACAAAGAAAAAAACCGTTTTTTTTTCAAAGGAGTGTTTGATCCCTTAAATTTGAGTTAGGGCCGCTATAAAAAAATACGTGTCTCCTCAAATTGTATGTTTTACAACATATTTCAAGGAGAATCAAATCGGGGGAGGGGACACTTGTGAACGTTCCCTTGTTAGTATTCTGTAGTTAGTGGACAGAAAGTGTACTTTGTGCACATTGGTGGAATCGGCAGGTATGTAATGTTTATAGAGAAGAAATGTCTAACACTTGGATTGAAGCTGACGATACGCTAATTAAAAAAAGACAATAGCCTAGAGGTGCTAAAGATGTTTTTGTCATTCTTACAGAAATTTGATCAAAAGTAATCTGTTTTTATATATGAAAAAAACGCAATAACTTAGAAATACAGATGGTTTTTTATACCCTTTTTATGATCACTAATAATTTTCTTATAAAACATGTTGTAAAATATAAAAAAAAATTATTAGGTTTGTATAAATTAAGATTTCTATAATCAAAAAGAGGATCGTCGTATTGAAAATATGACGGGAGTGATGGTGGGATATTATTACCATTATTTTTACTAAAAAAAAAAGAATCATATTTATTAAAATTATTTTTACTAAAAAAAAGAAATATCTCACAAAAAAACCTTTTTTTTAAAAAAAGGTAAAAAAAGGGCGCCAAGTACACGCCTTGTTATATTAAAAAAAAGTTTTCCTCATAAAAAAACCTTTCCAAAAAATTGTTTTTTTAAAAAAAGTTTTCCTCATAAAAAACCTTTTCAAAGAACTGTACTTTCAAAAATATATTATATTAAAAAAAAGTTTTTTTCACAAAAAACCTTTCCAAAAAAATTGTACTTTTAAAAAAAGTTGTATATATTAAATAAAAATTTGCTACATATTCTGTCTATAAAAGAGGTGATATCAGAAAATGACGCCAAGTTTAAATAAAGAACCTTTCAAAAAAAGTTGCATGTATATCTAATTATTTATTTAAAAATGATATTTATGTTTATATCTAGTTAATTCTTCTTAAGTATACTTTTTAAAATAATTGCATCTGTATCTAGTTATTTTTTTTATATCTGTATCTAGTTAAATAAAAAAATTTTTCAAATTTAATTAAAATAAAAAAATATTACAAAATTTCGCAAAAAACTTGGCGCTGCTATAAAATAGCCTTCATTGCTCTATAATATTTTAAGATGTATAATAATATTTTAAGGCTATTTTATAGCAGCGCCAAGTTTTTTGCGAAATTTTGTAATATTTTTTTATTTTAATTAAATTTGAAAAATTTTTTTATTTAACTAGATACAGATATAAAAAAAATAACTAGATACAGATGCAATTATTTTAAAAAGTATACTTAAGAAGAATTAACTAGATATAAACATAAATATCATTTTTAAATAAATAATTAGATATACATGCAACTTTTTTTGAAAGGTTCTTTATTTAAACTTGGCGTCATTTTCTGATATCACCTCTTTTATAGACAGAATATGTAGCAAATTTTTATTTAATATATACAACTTTTTTTAAAAGTACAATTTTTTTGGAAAGGTTTTTTGTGAAAAAAACTTTTTTTTAATATAATATATTTTTGAAAGTACAGTTCTTTGAAAAGGTTTTTTATGAGGAAAACTTTTTTTAAAAAAACAATTTTTTGGAAAGGTTTTTTTATGAGGAAAACTTTTTTTTAATATATATTTCATTCACCAAAAACGTTAGAGATACAGAAGATCAAAATTCCAAAATTTGCGTCAAATTGCGGTTTATAGATTCGTTTAAATTTCTCGGCACCAGTCTGGAAAAATTGACATCATATCTGACAACGGACAAATTAAAAATTTCGCGTTCCAAATTTATCCGTAGAAAATTTTAATCTGCTTACGCGGAAAGATGTGTTTCTCTACGAGTACATCGACAACGTCGACATCCTTCGGGAGACACGCCTGCCACCGCGCAAATCGTTTTACAGCTCGCTGACCGGTGACACAGTATCCGAGAGCGATTACGTGCACGCGACAAACGTCTGGCAAACTTTTTCGATCGATACTCTTGGACAGTACAGCGATTTGTATCTAAAAACGGATGTTCTTTTGTTGGCGGATATTTTTCAAAATTTCCAAAACATATTTATAAAGAGTTACGGTTTAGATCCCGCGCAGTATTACACTTTACCGGGATATACATGAAACGCTATGTTAAAGCGCGTAAAGTTCGAGTTGCTCACAGACATCGACATGGTTCTGTTTGTTGAGCGCGGTATACGCGGTGGTCTTAGCCAATGCTCCAACAGATACGCTCGCGCCAACAACAAATATATGCCCTTTTACAATCTATCAAAACCATCATCGTACCTTATGTACTTCAATGTCAATAACTTGTACGGCTAAGCAATGTGTCAATCTTGCCCTACGCTAAATTTCCATGGGTCGATGATGTCGCGAATTTCGACGTAATGTCCATAACATCCGATTCGGCTACCGGTTATATGCTGGAAGTCGGTCTTACGTATCCGGTGAATCTTTACGACGCGCGATAAGCCGCCCGGCAAGCGGGAGATCAAATTACTCGCCACGCTGTGCGATAAGCAGCGATACGTCATCCACTACCTGCAGCAATGTATTCAACCCGGCTTGCAGATTACAAAGATTTACCGCGTACTGCAATTCGCGCAATCTCCATGGCTTCGAGGATACATCGAACTAAATATAAAATTTCGAACATGCGCGATCAACGATTTTGAGAAGAATTTGTACAAATTAATGAACAACGCGGTTTTCGGCAAAACTATGGAGAATGTGCGAAATCATACGGATGTACGGCTCATTACGCGATGGGAGGGTCGGTACGGAGCGGAGGCTATGATCGCCAGTCCAAACTTTCAGTCGAAGCGTGTTCTTGGAGAATTTAATCGCCGTAGAATTGCGGAAATTTGAAGTGAAATTCGACAAGCCGATCTACGTGGGTATGTGTATCCTCGACATATCCAAGACCTGCTTGTACGAATTTAACTACGTACATTCACGTACATTCACGAGTACATGGCACCTCTGTATCGTAACAACTGCAAAATTATGTACACGGACACGGACAGTCGGATATACTTTATATAATGCGGGAACATATATCACGACGTGAAACGCAACATTTCAAAATTTGACACGAGCGATTACCCCGAGAACAACGTTTACGGTATACCGCGCGCGAACAAAAAGGTACCGGGTCTGGTGAAGGATGAGAACAACGGCGCGATCATGACGGAATTTGTCGGACTGAGGGCGAAAATGTACGTGTTAAGAGTCACCGACCAAACAGACACCAAAAAGGTGAAAAGTGTAAAAAAAATTGTAGTCGCTAGAACGATAATGTTCGACGATTACACTCGGTGTCTCAACGACGAAATCAAGCTAACGCGGCGTCAATCGTATATCCGCTCAAAGATGCACGAAGTGTAAACCGTGTCGGAGTCGAAGCTCGCGCTCAGTCCGTACGATGATAAGCGGTACGTCGTATCCGATTCCACTGACACTATGCCGTGGGGGCACAAGATACAAATGTAGTGTTAGTATTTATGTATTGTTCATTTATCATAGTATTATTTATTATATTGTTTATGTGTAGTTTATATATTATTTATATTGTACATATATATTGTTTATACACTAGTGTTAGTATTTATGTTATATATTTAATAAAGAACACCATTGTATATATATAATTGTTTATCGTGTAATAAATTTTTTTTAACAATACATTGTCTTTATTTATCCACGAATTATGCGAATTATCGAATCCCAACCACTTTACAAACACTTTATTATCCTTTTGACGCAACACTTTCTCCACGAGATAAACATCGGGTTGAGTGGTCTTGAGCAATTCGTGTTCGTAAAAGCCCCCGGAGATTGGATTTCCGCGAAAATCCTTAATCAGATATGTCACGGGATTGGTTCGTTGCACCGCGACAATCTTAAATACCTCTGTAGATCAATTTGGCGTGTAGCCTTTCTCGAATATAGTCTTGAATTTGCTGACACGCACCGGATTGTCCACCTTGAATTTCGCTAGCGCGGCAATTTTTACTCTGCTGTACATCGTGGCCAAGAGTCTCTTCGCGATCTCGGAAGTGACATTGATCGGCCGCATATCGATTGTTCGATGGTTACGATTGTTGTATTATGAGACTAATCGCTGTAAATCGTCGATTCATCTGTACGATCCATTAAGCGTAAAAAATTTCCACATCTCGTTCTTTAGCGTGCGGTTGAATCGCTCCACCACCGCGGCCTTTATAATCGAATACGTTGAGTAATGATTGATGTCGTGTTTTTCGACAAGTTTCCGAAAATCTTCGTTGTAAAATTCTTTTCCTTGATCGGTTTGCAAATTTTTCGGAGTTCTCTCGTTATCTCGAAATATCGTGGAAAACGCTTGGCTTGCTTCGATTCCGCCTTTGGTTTTTAACGGAATGGCCCATGCGTACTTGCTCAGCACATCGATAACGGTTAGAACGTGGTTGTAGCCGTTGTTGGATCGCAAGTACGGTCTCATCTCGACTATGTTGGCTTGCCACAAGTCGTATTCTTTTACAACAACAGGTCTGCGTTTAAAGTTTCTTCTCGCTTGTGTGTAAAGTTTATTCACAAGCAATCTTTTCTCCAAGCTCGTTTTTCATTCTTTCCGTTTATTTCACAAAGTTACGTAATATTACTGTGCAAAAAAAGTGGTATGAACATCTATAATCTGTTGCTCGACCATTTGCTTTATTTGATTCATCAATTGCTCATTATCCTTAGCAATTTTTCTGTTTATTTGCGATATATCCTCGTTGAGGAGAACCCTCACATCATTAATTTTCTTTTGCAACGTTGCAAATTGAGTTTCAAAGTAAACGTTGATATCTTTTTTCCAATTCTCCAAATTTTGAATTGCCGAACGCACTTCCTGTTTGCAATTTTCGCAAAGTAAACGATTTCCATTTATGCGATTTCCATGTCTTCAATAATAGTCTTGAAGCGACGATCCAAGTGTAACTTGTTGACGGCATCGCTGTCGGCTTCGGGGCTGACGGGACGTCTGATTATACGCAACTTGGCGTTGAAAACTTGACCATCCACGCAGAGACTATTTTCTCGCACGTAATTTCTAGAGACTCCACCGCTCCACCGCGCTTCTTCTCTCTTCGCATCGCTTTTTACAAGCTGTATTCCAAACTTATTGATGGACATTCCTGTAGTGTTGCGCAAGCGGTACTGACAATAATTAAAAAGCAGTGATCAATTCATAATCAGACCCGCTTCTCGCAGTTCCTCGATTATCCACAAAAACTCGTCGTGCGCGTTGTTTCCCGCCTGATGGGAGGCATCCAATAATCGTTCGGATCGTCCCAGTGCACGTAATCGACCGCGTTGTTGGTCACGGTCCTGGTCTGCGGTGTCACGTTTCGTCTCGTGCTACACTTGGGTAACGCGAGTCATTACACCTCCACCTCTCTTGTTGAGATTCATTAGAGGCAATAATATTTTTATATTTGTGCTCTTTATTTTCCAAACAGGTAAATTTTTAAGGCACATTATGATCGCGTCTGTGAGCGTTTGTCGTCAAGAATATGCTCTTGTATTTCTGTTTATTATCCTCCGTACACCCCATCATCGAAATGTCTTTTGAATATTAATTCATACAGACCGGCGTACCAGTGTATTTAAGGTTGTTCACAATTATGTTATCATTTTTATCGATGTCAAAACGCTTGTCTCCTAGCAACGTTCCCCTGTCGTTGTAGTACACTTTGTAAACATTATCAATATTGTTATCACCGCTCAAGAGGGCTCCGATGTACACTCGCCCGAGCGGGACTAAATGGTTGTGTAGCGCTTCCCGACCATCGGACGTTTGCATCGTCTGTCTCACGAATGTTACGAAATACGGGTCCGTGGTTTCGAACACGTTTTCGGTCGGCAAATTTGTTGCCGCTTTAAACGTCAATTTTTGCGGCTGGAGCGGAGTCGAGACCTGTATCGGTGACGTCAACGGGGTCTGTATCGGTGTCGTCAACGAAGTACGCTTGACTTTCTTCTCGGAGCTCGACCGCTTTCGTTTGATGTCCGGTTTGTTTTTAATCTCGAGATCGTCAATGACAACTGAATCATCGTCACCTTTGATGTTCTCGACGATTCGTTTCAACGGTTCGACGACTGGCTTGAAATGCTTCTCCAAATCTATTTCCTCTATCCTTCCAGTCTTCAACGTCCGATGTTTCTTGCGAATCGATTCGCTCGTACGAGCAATCTCCTTCGCCAACTTCTCACGCTCTTCGATATCTTTCGTGTCAAGCATCATCGTCGACGGTTCGAGAACAACTAACCATTTCGTGGTATCGCAAACTCGTTAAAACCATGTCTGTAACGTCTATCGTCAATCGCACTATCCTTGTCTATTACAATAAAACCGTATTTGTGCTGTCAACATGCACGACACAATGTACAAAAATCTTCGTACGTTATGTCCGTATTTACGTAATCGTTGTAGACATGTTTAAAATTGGTACCATCCTGCTTGAATAAAATTAACAGGTTCGCGTTGTCGCGTATAAGATGTTTAGGTATTTTCGCGTACGTCTGACACAGATAGAAACAATCGATTCTGGAATGTCGACCCATCGCAAAGTACTCTCTGTTAAAAATATACATAAATCGTTAAAATATACATAAAGAATGAGTAATTTCCGCCTGGTTAGCCGGCACTGAAATTAGGGGCTTCTCGCGAGAATCGGAGCGAATCTCGGGACGTGTAGCCGCACAGTCTGCCTCTTTTCCGTACCAACCGTCGAGGTGTGCACACAGCGATTCCGATAGGAATACAAGCGATAAAAAGCGAGCGTTTCTAGGCATTGCAGCTGCCAGCGAGCCGTAAAATATCAGATAAGTTAAACAAAGCGTTTTTGCATGAAGGTTCCACCGCCTTGTACTGTTGGATGTAATTAAGTTATTTTAATTCATTTTTCTGTCCAAATATTATAGCTGCAAACTTTCTCTGGAGCAGAATAAATTCTCTTTTCTTAAGCACTATCGCGTTTTATATTCAGTGAACCATACCTCTTTATTCGAAATCTTTGAATATTTTCAACACTCTCAAATCGCATCCTGTTTGTCGCAGGTTATATTGTCAAAAATAAATATAGAATTTGGTAGCATCTCGCTCGGAGGTATCACGGAGCAATTATTCAAAAATGTAAAGTAACTGATGTCTTCGATCGGTCCGAGCAATCTTTCGAGATATCGATATTTCGACTGATATAACGATTTCGAGTACATACATGTACATGTTTTCGAAACACACACTTTTCAACAGACTCAACATTACGTTTGTTTTACCGCAATTCGAGGGGCCGCAAGTGATACCGCGTATCATGCTTGGCAGCATTCGACCGTGTTTGGATGCGCAAGCTTCTCCCACCCGCGTCTTATCGTCCATGTTTTTTACACAAATCGTGTTTAGTTGTCGGACAAACTTCATTTTTACTTTAACGTTCGATGCTTGCATGCTATTTATAGGTGTGTGCGGCTCGAACATCCTTCAGTTAGAAAAATGTTTTTCGTACTGACAGACGATATTTTACGTTTATCAACCGAGGAGCTGCGATTTATACCGAAAGTGATTCTTCTACAAAACTTTTGTCAGTGCGTTGAACGTCTGTGGGAGAAACTTCCGGAACATTTAAAAGCGGATCCGGAGGTGCGAGGTTATCGTTCGTATCTCAAGCATTACAATCAACCGTGGCAGCGCGACCACATCGACGGGCCCGCCATATGTTAAAGATTGCGCTTTATGCAATTCGCGGGTGGAGGATTTTTGAATCGCACGATAAGCGCGTTTTCGTTCGAAGTGTACATACCCGACTATCAATTTTGCGGTCTGGGAACTCGTCTGCGGAAACGACTTGTGCGAGGGGATCGAGGAATCAATCCGCAGGACGCGGTGTGCCGTGTCCTCGTACGACATTGCGTACTCGTGTAGCGGCAAACTAAAAGACCGACACGTCACCAATCACGTTCTTGCCGATAGAGTGCGGAAACGTATCACCGCTGAGAACTCGACTCTCGGAGAGAGGGCCGCTGCTACCGCTGTTTGGGCGATAATGAAAACAAAGACGAAATTGGGCATGGAAAATGGCGAAGGGAAAAATAAAGAAAAAGGTGAAAAAGAGACGGTTCCCGGTAGTGAAACGCGGTGATATCCTACCGCTGTTACCGCTTCTCGGTGTTATCGGCTCGCTGCCCGGTGGAGCGGCGGGTGTCGCCAAGGCGATGAATGACGCCAAGGTTGTGCAGTGACAACTCGAAGAGATGAAACGTCACAATCGTGCTATGGAAGAATGCGGACTTTATCTCGATCCGTACAAACAAGGCACAGGAGTATCGCAGAGGAAAAAAAATGTCGAAAAAACGATAAAGATGCATCTATGGTCTATCGATCGTCTATCGAACCATTATCGAACGACTTTAAACATCTTTCGAACAATTATTGAACATCCATCGTACGTCTTTGAACACCTATCGAACCATTATCGAACAACTTTAAACATCTTTCGAACAATTTTTGAACATCTATCGAACAACTTTCCACGTCTTTCGAACATCTATCGAACAACTTTCCACGTCTTTCGAACATCTATCGATCGTCTATTGAACCATTGTTGTACATATATCAAACAACTTTTGAACGACTATTGAACGTCTTTAAACACTTATCGAATCATTATGATGTATATCGTATGACTTCTATTTCATCTTTAGCCGTTGCATGATTCTCCTCGTGACATATGATTTACCGCTTATCCGCAATAGGATGAGTAAAAATTTTTATTACTCAAATGTTTATGATCTATGAAACATCTGTCAAACATCTATCATACATCTTTGGCACGTCTATCGAACAACTTTAAACAATTTACACATTAGATTAGTTTTATCACATTAGATATGATGGAATATCTCCTCTATAGAAGAATCATATTTCGAGATTAAAAATTATGAGTTTTGAATAGATAACCCCCGTAAGGTAGCCACATAGATTTGCAACACATCTATGGGATGTATTGTATTATAAAAAAATGCGTCGAAGGCTGGGATGGTCACAAGTCTTCTCGTGACTATACAGTGCTGTTGATGTGTAACAGTTTCAAGAAGTTTTACAATGGCATAGTTATACGAAGTTGAGGTGCACGAAATCTATGATTTATTGTTTATTCTCCATCAAAGGGCTATCCAGCTTGATACAGCGATGCATGCCTTTACATCGGCGCTGCAGGAGATGCAGTGTAATGTGCCTGGATCATTCCAGATACATTACAACGTGGAGGGAGAGGGCCATGGAGCCATGCGATACTCCTTGTAAGTACTGTTGTGTGTCGAAAGACCACAACGTAATAATTATAGGTTAATTAGGCAATAACAATAATAAACATTTAGAAGGCCATTAATCGAGGCCACTTCTCGAGAACCATGTGACAAAAATTATTTAATTATTAAACAATTAGGCGCTGACGCGAGCACTCGTTCTTAGAAGCCCGAGTGTCACTTGCATCTAAAGTAGGTTAAACAGATCAGCATTTTGGTAATACAATGGACCGGTATTGTTCAAGTCTCATTGTGTTTCGAATACTGATCCGTATAAATAAAGGCGGCACACAAGGCGCCGCGGGTTTTTATCAGCAAGGTTCCGGACGAAGCACGACACGTCGCGTACACGCGTAATCGCAGTAGTACGGTCGCCGAGTGAGTGAGGTGACAAGTGTAATAACAAGATATCGAATAAAAGTTATTCTATCTATTCAGAAGTGCATAATTATTCTAAACTTTCCGAGCCAAAGCCCCCTTGACCAGCACGGCGAATCCCGAATCTTTACGCAGCGCCTACCGCCACCGAAGTAAGCGCAACAGTACATATTTTATATTTAATTTCAAATTTTGACTCTTTTCTTTCCACATATTTTCTGTAAGATAAACATAGACTGATTGTCCTCCAAGTCATTATTTTCTGACATTTCAAAACAACGTTTATTATAGATATTAAAATAAAATATTTTATTTTCAGAGGGGATGTCCGCAACAACTTAGCGATGGTTTTACACCGGATAAATACCCTGACGACGTTATTCCAACAATTACAACAGGAGGCGTCGTGCACTGCGCAACTTATGATGGTGGTGCAGGATGCGCTTTCGGTGGACGATCTTTTCCAGTGAGTATCACATTTAAAATTAATTTTACAGATTATTAATAGAATCTTTTTTGTTACAGATGATGCCGAGCGGATTTTTTTTTATTGTATTATATCATTATGTATCTTTTATTATATCTTTTACTATATTATTACATGTTATTGTAAGCCTTTTGGTCTCTGTATATTGTGCGGCTCCAGCTGAGAGCGCTACCTACGCCGTCAGCGCCTTCGGAGCAACGCGTATCCGAAGCGACGCGCGCTCGCGTAATAGATGTCTCGCGTTTAGAATATCGCGAGAGAAAAAGAAATGAATGCGTATTCGCAGAGAATGCACTTGGTGTTCATTTGAGTCAGTAGTAGAAAACTTTCTCTGATCGCTTTTCGCAATTCGGACCAATTATTGGTCATCTACTTAGGCATGTTGTTCTCGTGCGTTTGCCCGCTGTACGGTATTCGATATTCGTCGATCAACGTGTGCCATTTTGTATTCAAGGAACACCGCGTGTCGTTTTACTTAAGAGATATTAAGGTAAATGTTCCAGTGATTGAACGATTAAGAATACTAATCCACTTATTAATATTTTCAATATACAAAAATAAGAAATTTTCTTAAGAATTTTTATTTATCTTGTAAATTGATATCTTTACTGTTTAAAAAGTATTGAAACAATTGTTTTAATTAATTTTATCATACAAAAATATAATAAAATGTTAAGCTATGTAAAAGTCCCAATGTTTAGACGGTAAAAACACATTTGTCCTTATTATTAAACGAAGCTGTCCCAATGTTTGAACATTATGAGATTATAACTGTAGAAATGATTATTAAGACTTTTTTATGAGCACATATTGAAAGAAATTTATTTTTAACCTATTACAATTACATATATTCTAATTAGCATAAAAACATTATAATTAATAATAAATTTTTTCTGTATTTATTTTTTCTTTCGCTTTTTTAATGTTCTTTTTTAGTTCTCTTTCTTGTTTTTTTTTCTCTCTTATTTCTTCTCTTTTCTTGCGCCTTTCTTCTATATCTTGTTGCTTTTTGGTTTTTTCATTTTCCTTATACAAATGGTATTGTAACCATTCCTCGGAAGTGGCAACCGTTGGAATTTTTTCTTTCAATTTTTTTTCTTTTCAGTCAATTTCGGCCAAAATAAAGTATTTTTAAATGGAGATGGAATATCTCTTGGCACAGCAGATTCACTTTCAATTAATCCTGGAGTAATATCAAGCGTAGAATCATGATTATTAAAATTAATATTGATATTGTTAATAGAGTCATTTAAATCGCCATTGTTCTGAATTTCTAAAAGAATAATACGTGGATAAAAATGCTTACTATATATTAGTCCAAATAACATAATATAATTTAAATTTACAAACCTTGTACGCAATTTATCGAGACATCAGTATTAGTAATTTTTATTGCTTGTGCTGAGAAAGTTTCTATATTTTCTTCATTATGTAAATTAGAAATATCACCAATTTCATTTAATAATGTTTCAGAACCTATGTCTGGTTGCATGATTATATCTAAAGTTAATATCTCTATCTGAATCTATTAATATATCATTATTATTTCCTAAACCAGAATCTACATTTTCTGCTTCCTTATATTCTTCAATAATAATTTCTTCTCCTAAATTGATTAGTTTTGAAAGGAATATTAAGTTAATTATAAAGATACCATATTTACAATCTTATATACTTAATAATAATGTATAAAAATTTAATCAAATATTAATTAAAGTTACTAAATAAAATTTCTAATAATAGAAAAATCTTAAGATATACCAGATTTATTTTTCAATGCTATCCAGTATAAAAAAAGACCTTCATTTTGAATTTCAACATTGTTTAATTCATTTAATAGCGCTGTCTTGAAACTTTGTAATATTTTATTATCTAAATTCCGTTCAAAAAATTGTAAATGTGTTTGGTATTCTTTTTGATCATTATTCAGAGTAGTAATTGTGACATTGCTTTCTTGTTCGTCCAGTGTATTTTTTTTATTTTTGTTCAAAATATAGTTTACTGCGTTAGCCGAAAACGGTAGTAAACAACAAGCTTTAAAACCATTTTTTATAGTTTCTGTTAAATTCATAGAATCTAGTACTTTTTTTAACAATGGAACAAATTTTTCTTTTCTCAAACGTTTACCTCCATTTTCTAATCGCCAATTATTAATTGCTTCTTTCCATGCATTTTTAAGTGGATAAAATGCAGCGACATCTAATGGTTGTAAAATATGAGTGGCATTAGGATATAATGCAATTAATTCGATTCTTGCTTTTCGACAAAATTCAACCACTGGCAACGTCAAATGGGATGAATGTCCGTCGACGTACAAAATGACTGGAAATTCTATATTATTTTTTATAAGCCATGGATGAAAATAATTTAAAATGTATTCATAAAACGATTCTGCAGTCATCCATCCTTTTTCTGATAATCCAATGTGCCAGCCTTTTGGAAACTCACTGGATACACTGTATGGTACTCTTTTATACTAATACATTATCATAGGTGGAACCATAGATCCTGCTGCATTTACCATAAATAGAGTAGTAAGATTTTCTTTTTCGTCTGCATTGATTACCTTGTACACAGATTTAGATCCTTTTTTAACGATGACCTGGTCTGCTTTTGGACATAAAAAAAATGCACTTTCATCGCAGTTGAACACTCTAGAAGGATGGATATTCAATAAATTTAATTTAATCAAGTGTGAATGGACTTCATTGAACCAATTACGTAATTCTTTTTCTGTTACTGAAGCGCGAGTATGTGTTAAATTTTGAGCAACTCTTGTTGTTATTTCAGGATGACGACGAAGAAATCCTTCGTACCAGTGTCTACCGGGTCTATCATTAGTAAAAGGTGTTTTTCTTTCCAGTTTAATAATAAGTTGTCGAACACTATCCAATAATTGGTTTTTTGTTATTGGAAATCCACGTTCAGCAAAAAAAAAATCTAATCAACTAATCCACTTTCTTCTTCATTTGTTAAATACGTTGATGGACCCATTTTAGCTTTAACTGGGACTTTTTCCTTATTTTTTATGTAAAGTGTGCTTTTAGGCACACCGAATTTTATGCTAGCAACTCCTAATGACATACCGGTCTTTATTGCTTCTAAAGCAGCATTGACATCTGCTTGTCCATATTCAAGTCTCTTTTTCTTTTCTTTCGGCATTCTTCCAAAATTATCTAAATATAAGAAAAGTTAACGAAAAATGAAACGAATGTTGACATACAATTTTGAGGTTATTTGTGTGTCATCATGATATTTTACATATACATTCATTATTACGATATAAATACATATTAGTCATTAAGTTTTACTATTGAATTAATTATAGATTATTTAAAAAATAAAAATACTTACGGAAAAATTACAATAAAAACAAAAAGTAAGCACTCTTATTTTTACGTGTGCTGTCGTCTATTCTACTGGTACAAGTGTTTCTAACGTAATCGTACCGATAAATAAACGAATGATCAATAACTGGGCAAAATTAAATTTTTGAGTACTAGTAAATAAACACTAAATTTATTATATTTAAATAAATTTATTTAATAAAATAAAAAGTTTACTTTAATAGTAAATTGTTTTACGAATCGAAATAGCTTTAATTTTTGATAAAAGCATAATTTATATAGAAAATATACGCTTAAATTGTAAACGGCATATCTTAGCTAAGTTATTAAGAAATCGCTGACAGCATGAATAAAAGTAGACAGTCATAGTAAAAATAATTTTTTTCCTTACTTATAATTTTTTTTTTCTCTTTGAATCTTCGTTCTTTTCAATAAATATTAAAAAAATGCAAATTTTAAATATTAATATATTTAGTAACTATGTATAGAAAGCTTAATAATTATAAATATTTATTGCATCGTTCAAACACTAGGATGCGTTCAACCACTGGGACATTTACCTTAAAGACTCCATTTTTATAACTGCTGCTCTTAGACATTTTCGCCCTGTGATGCCTCCTGACAACGTAAGCGACAAATCATAAAAAGCTTACATTATATTATTTCTTGTAGATTTTTTATATTATTTTTTGTTATACATCACGCACACGCACACGCACGCGCGTATACACACATACGCACACGCACGCACACACACGCGCGCGCACACACTTTGTATTAGAAAAAGAAACATGAATAAATTTTATGTATTAAATTATATATTATTACAATTTATTCTTCCTCCTCTCATTCTGAAAATACATATTAAGCTTAAATTTAAAGTCATTATTATAATTTTTAATTTGTTTAATAATTCTTTTAATATAACTCATTACATTTTACCACAGCTAATTTAAAGTATATTCCAAATAAATTTTTTATAAAATATATTATAACGCTTTTTTACCTTCCTCCCATTCTTATTTTAAACATTAAATTTAGATTTAAATTAGAGTTTTTTTTATTGATTTTATATATTACCGCGGTTATTAGGAAAACATAAAGTATATTAGGAAAAAGATTAAAAGATTTATGAACCTATAATAAAACTACTAAGTATTATTCACTGCGATTAAAAGAGAGAATGATAGTTACTGATTCGCTCGTTTTCTTCTATCATTAACGGTAATAACCTGACGCACGCTTATCTCGCAGTAGAATAGGTCAGTGAATAAGACGAGGCACAGGAAAGATAGAATAATAATAAAAAATAATTTAATGATAAATAATATTTATTAATTATTTATATCATAATTATTAGATGTGTTACTCATTTCTTCACACCCTAAATATTTATAATATCTTTCATTTCTATACATTTCAGCAGTTTTACAACAGTAACATTTACATCTAAATATATGAAATTTATTTATAAATTCAACAGTTTATTTTAATTCATATTCTTTTGACCATGTGATATACTCGTTGGAATAATAAATTTCATCATCTTTTACTTCTAACACAAATTCAATTTGCTTGTTAATGTTTTCTCTGTGAACGCATTTGTCGATCCAAAACAGCTGTGCACAGAGACACAGGCGACACCACTTGTTCGGATTTTTTGCATGCACTAGTAAATCATATCTGTAACGGTTTTTTTTTCGTAATGCACAATCTGGTTCTTCCCCGATGTTTCATGACACATGAATGA
Organism: Linepithema humile; assembly: GCF_040581485.1. Taxonomy (NCBI): domain Eukaryota; kingdom Metazoa; phylum Arthropoda; class Insecta; order Hymenoptera; family Formicidae; genus Linepithema; species Linepithema humile. Next base: position 13,930,552 of record NC_090130.1, on the reverse strand, counting down.
CATACTTTATATGTCTGATCGGCGTAGTTGTAGGTGTACCACTCGCTGATTACCGTCTAAAAAATGTGACCAAAGGCTTCTTTTTCAGGATATTTCTTTATCGCTAATTGTAATGGTGTAGCTATTTTATCTCTATCTTCAAATTTCAGATCGCGCATGGCAATGTAGAAATCATATAGAGTGGTACACCCAGATCAAGAGACACGGTAGTGTCTCACGCCAAGTTCACGCGCAGCGCGCAACGCAGGCGCAAGACCGACCGTGTCTCTTTACGCGAGTCCGAAAGTTGAAACGAGCCGAGATTATCGGATCTCAATAACGGCTGGGCCGATTGAGTTGATAATAGGCTCAATCGATAGCGTATACCCAAATTACATAAGAAAAGTATGCTTGTTTTTACTGTAGGTGCTGTAGAAAAAAAGTTATAATAATTTTGCCAATAAGCGCCAATCTTGCCAATTAATTTTTCAAGTGTTGTTTTAACTAAACCTGTTATTTCTTACCAATCGGTTTCCGGTAACCCAATTCCTATTCTCAGTTCAATTAATACACAGATTTGCTTAGAATCTCTTCCGAATTTTAACGGAAATATTGATTTGCTTGTTACTACAAAGAATTGTGTGAAGAGAAGAAGAGAGAAGAAAATAGGAGGTGGGAGAAAAGAGCGATGGAGGCAAAAAAAGAGGGGGATGTATGGGAGATAATAAATAAAGAGAGAAAGAGAAGGAAGGGAGTGAACGAGGAGATAGAAATGGAGGAGTGGGAAGAATATTTCAAAGGTGTTCGGGATAAAGCAAGCGACGGAGATAGAGCGCGAGGCCGTGTCTCTCTTTCCCGCTCTCGTTGCGAACCGACGCGCGCGCGATGAGAACTAGAGCCGGCCTTCGCATTGCGATAACACAGCGGCGAGCGTAAACATGCTCGAGCTGGAGCAAACAGCGAGAACAATACTCGCTGTTATTGCTATCTTCTGTTTAATTAACAGATTCCTTTCGAAGACCAAGGGAAGGGCCAAGGCTTATAAGGCGCGCGAACGGAGCGCGCAGTAGTAGTCGCTCTTACGAATCTCGATTCTTTGTCGGGCAGTCGACAGAGCTTGTCTCGGAGTTCCGATCCTAACAGTCCCTCACTCTCTCGCTAATTGTCCTCTCGCGATCATTAGCTGGTCCTTCGAGCCGGATATCCGCGTCGCCGGTGCCGGTAAAATTTGAGTGAGTGCGGTGACGTGACTGTGACGTTCGTCGACGATCTTTCGGTGAGCGCACCTGCCAGATAGGCATGAGTAGCCCGTCGGACGACCTCGTGCAGGCTCAGCACGACCTTTTTGGACTTCTCTCTCGATCCTACGACAACATGAGGAAGTCTGGAGAAGCCAACATAACACTCGGGCTCCTGGAAGCCCGCCTCCAGACATTGGAGGGCTACTGGAGCAAGTTCGTCACTCGCCATGAGCGGCTGCTCCAGGAGTACGGAGACGACCTCTACGAGCACGAATATGTGACGAAGGACTTGATGTTCAAGGCCGACATGTCGTACCACACGCAAAAGGGCAAATATCTGGACGATATCCGCGCGATGCGTGGTCCAGGCCAAGCGGCGGTCGCCGCGCCCGCTGCCGACGTCGCGCCCGCTGCCGCCGTCGCGGCAGCGGCTCCCGCCGCTCCGAAGTTGCCTCGCATCTCCATACCACAGTTCTCCGGCCAGTACGAGGACTGGCCCGCATTTCGTGACCTCTTCTCTTCGCTGGTGATTAGCAACAGTTCAGCCACGCCGGTTGAGAAGCTCCACTATTTGAAAATCAGCCTGAAGGAGGAAGCGGAGCAGGTTACTCGCCAACTGCCAACGACTGACGCCAACTTCGAGCGTACCTGGCGGGCATTGAAGACGCATTACGAGAACAAGAGGCTCCTAGCGAGGTCATACATCTCGCGGCTCCTGTCGCTGCCAAAAATGAAGGGTGAGTCAGCCGCTGAGCTCCGCAAAATCTATCATTGCGTACAGACAACCGTCGGGTCTTTAGAGGGGATCGGTCGCCCCTTGACGCGTAGTGACGATCTTTGTGTCCAATTGATCACGGAACTTCTCGATTCGGTGTCACGCCGGGAATGGGAAACGCAGCTTAGTAAGACGATGGAACCGCCGTCCCTCGACGAGCTGCTCGTATTCGTTGGCCAGAGGATGCGGACCCTCGAGTCGCTGACTACCCCGAAGAGCAACGCTGGCTCAGCTAAAGCGAACTCGAGTACTCCTCGTCAGAAAAACGCGTTACAGGTGCGCAAGCAGGAAAGCCAGCGAGGCCGCTGCTTTCTCTGCAACCAGGATCACTACGTGCGTCAGTGCGATTCGTATCTCAGCAAGACGGCTGCCGAACGAAAGCAATTCGCGTCGTCTAATGAATTGTGCGTGAACTGCCTCGGTAAGCACAAGCTTACCGAATGTCCGTCGCGAAAATCGTGCCTGTCGTGCAACGAGCGTCATCATTCGACCTTGCACGACGCCTACGCCTCAGTCGCGGTTGTAAAAACTCATCTCGTGAGAACGAAGAAGATCGCAATGTCAATGCTGCTGCAGACTGCTCGCGTTCGAGTGAAAGATCGCCACGGTGTCGACCACGTCGTGCGGGCACTGGTCGACGCGGGATCGGAAACGTCGTTGGTGACGGAGTCACTGATTCAGCGTCTGCGATTGCCTCGCTCGCGGTCGGCTTTCGCGGTCTTCGGAGTCTGCGGCAGGAGGAACGGGGTATCGCGCGGTTTTGTCGACCTGCAGATCTCACCTCGAGAAGGCGATTTGTCGTTGTCGGTCTCTGCGTTGATCTTGCCGCGAATAACGTTGTACGAGAGCGGTTTCCGAGCGGATCCGACCGCCTGGCCACACCTGAACGGCATCACACTCGCCGACCCAGATTTCTTAGAAGCCGGGTCTGTAGACATCCTCCTAGGAGTCGACATTTACGGCTCCCTCCTCCGAACTGGCGCGAGGACGAGCGAGCCTGATCAGCCTGCAGCACAACAGACTGCGTTAGGATGGGTAATCTCCGGGCCAGTCGGCCCTGCTGATTCTCCCGACCGCACGCGGACTATGCAATGCCGGATCGAAGAGGACCTTGCCAGCCTGGTGAGGAACTTCTGGCAGCTGGAGGAACTGCCAACCGGTCCTGTTCCTCTCACTCCCACCGAGCAGGAGTGTGAGGATATCTTCCGACGCTCACACAGACGACAAGCGGACGGTCGTTACATCGTGCGGCTACCAGTAGTTGCTCCTCTGCCCGACTTAGCAGCTACTAAGCGCGCCGCTTCCCGCGTCCTGACGGGCACGGAAAAGCGATTTGCGCGAGACGACCGACTGCGTCAAATGTACGTAGACTTCATGAGGCAGTATGAAGACTTGGGTCACATGACACCGGTGCGAGCTGACATAGCTGCCGGAGATCGTGTGAGCTACCTGCCTCACCACGGAGTCCTGCGGGAGGCTAGTTCCACCACGAAGCTTCGCGTGGTGTTCAATGGCTCGACTGCGCTTCCGTCCGGCGATTCTCTCAACCGGAGTCTACTGGTGGGCCAGAACCTGCTGCCTCCCCTCGCCGACGTTCTCTTGAAATGGCGACTTCATCGCTACGTCTTGGCCTCGGACGTAGAAAAGATGTATCGCCAAATTCTGGTCCATCCTGAGGACCGGGATCTTCAGCGAGTCTTGTGGCGATACCATCCCTTAGACGAGGTGACGGAATATCGTCTAAATACCGTGACATACGGTTTGGCGTGCGCTCCCTTCCTGGCGATGCGCACTCTCCGCCAGCTGGCCGACGACGAGGCGGAGAATTATCCCCTGGGAGCTCGAGCTCTTCGAGGGGAAGTCTACATGGACGATGTCTTGACCGGCGCCTCTACCTTGGAGGAGGCGTGCGAGCTGCAGCGACAGCTGGCCAGATTGTGCATGACGGGCGGCTTCCCCCTGCGCAAATGGTCGTCTAACAATTCTGTTCTTTTGGCTGGCGTCCCTGCTGAGCATCGGATGCAGCTTGAACTGCGGGATTGGCGACCGCACGAGACTCAGGGAACGCTCGGTCTGCGGTGGCACCCAGCCACTGACGAGTTTTCCTTCGCCGTCCCGGAAGCTACGCTGGTCGACGTCACAAAGAGATCGGTGCTCTCGTTCACGGCACGCCTCTTTGATCCTCTTGGCTGGCTGGCACCTGTGGTCGTGAGAGCCAAAATCTCCTTTCAGGCTACTTGGTTGCTGGGACTGAACTGGGACGATCCGCTGGACGAGGCTGCCGGACGACAGTGGCATGCCTACGCGGAGGAGCTCCCTCAACTCGAGTGTCTTCGAGTTCCGCGCTGGCTGGACGTCGCATCGTCAGTCGACGATGCGGAGGTGCACGGCTTCGCCGACGCATCCGAGCGTGCCTACGCTGCGGTGCTCTACATCAGGATCGGCTGCGGCGACTCTTGGCGGACGAGCTTGATATCAGCCAAGACCAAGGTCGCTCCTTTGAAGACGGTGTCTCTGCCGCGGCTGGAGCTGTGCGCCGCCTCTCTCCTGGCAAAGCTCACCTCTCAAGTCTGTGCCACGCTCGGCCTGAATCGGATTCCGATCCACCTGTGGTCGGATTCCACGGTCGCTCTGGGATGGATACGCGGTCATCCAACTCGATGGAAGACCTTCGTAGCCAACCGTGTAGCGGATATCCAAACCAGAGTCCCGGACGCGCTGTGGCATCACGTGCCCGGACTCGAGAATCCTGCCGACTGCGCCTCTCGCGGATTGTCGCCCGGAGAGCTGGTGAAACATCCTCTCTGGTGGCAGGGGCCGCCGTGGCTCCGGACGGCTCCATCGACATGGCCCTGTGACGTGGCGACGCCCGACGAGGACAGCTGGCCGGAGGCGAAAACTTTAATCCACGCGGCCAGGACTGCGCCCGCTCCCGTGGAGGAACCTGACGAGCTCCTACGATTCTCGTCGCTCCGTCGGCTGTTACGAGTGACGGCCTGGTGTCGTCGATGGCTTCATCGAAGACCTGCCGCCGGACGCGAACTGACTGTCGATGAGCTGGAAGAGGCTAGGCTGACCTGGATCCGTCTAGTCCAGGCTGGGGCTTACAAGGCCGACCTAAAAGCTCTTCTGCAACACTTACCTCTGCCCACTTCCAGCTCCCTCTTACGTTTGAGTCCTTTTCTAGATGCTGAAGGCCTAATGCGTGTGGGTGGCCGATTGAAGCACTCGCTCCTGGCCTACGATGAGCGACACCCGGTCATCCTTCCTGGCGACTCTCACTTGGTCCGTCTGATGGTGGAGTCCAGCCACCGCTGCTCACTGCATGGCGGGGTCCAGATGACACTTGGAGCGATCCGTCAGCGCTACTGGATTCCACGCGGCAGAGCCGTCGTCAAGCGGTGTTTGCGCCGTTGCGTGACCTGTGTGCGATGGCGGGCGGCCGTTCCGCAACAGCTGATGGGGAGTCTGCCGCGGGATCGAGTGACTCCTGCACAGCCTTTCCTCAACACTGGCGTGGACTACGCCGGCCCCATTCAACTGCGAACAAGCAAGGGGCGTGGCCAGCGCTCCTACAAGGCATTTATTGCCGTTTTTATTTGTCTGTCCACCAGGGCGGTCCACCTCGAAGCGGTGTCGGACTACACCACCGACGCGTTCCTGGCGGCCTTGCGGCGATTTATGGCGCGTCGTGGTCTGTGTCACACGATCCGAAGTGACTGCGGGACAAACTTTGTCGGTGCCGACGCCCGGTTGCGGGCCTTCTTCGCTGAGGGCAGCCAGGAACTGCGCCGGATCGTCGGACAACTGGCGACGGAGCAAATTCGTTGGAGATTTAACCCTCCGTCTGCGCCGCACTTCGGCGGCATTTGGGAAGCCGCGGTAAAATCCTTAAAGCACCATCTGCGGCGAGTCCTGGGTGACTCTACTTTGACCTTCGAGGAAATGAGCACCCTCCTCGCTCAGGTGGAAGCCTGCCTCAATTCTCGTCCGCTCCAAGCGTTGTCCGACGATCCTGAGGACTTGTCGGCTTTGACGCCCGGCCACTTTCTGGTGGGCGGACCGTTGACGGCCATGCCTGAGCCGTCGCTGACGGAGCTGCCTGTCAACCGTCTGACTCGTTGGCAGCTTCTGCAGCGGATGCGCGATCACTTCTGGGAGCGCTGGTCACGCGAATACCTGCATTCCCTCGTCCATCGTCCGAAGTGGTTGAAGGGGGTGGCCGACTACCGAGTTGGACGCCTGTGCCTCATCCGGAACGAGAATACGCCGCCGACGCGCTGGCCGCTCGCGCGCATCGTGCAAATTCATCCCGGAGAGGATGGGCATATTCGCGTGGTCACCGTTCGGACTGCAGCGTCGACATTCAAGCGGCCGATAGTAAAAATTGTCTTGCTACCGGTCTGCGACGACCAGGTAGACGAGGAACCGCTTGAATAGCGTTTCAAGCGGTCTCCTCAACTATGTATATATCTGTCTATATATTAATTTGCCCTATGTAATTAATAAAATCTCGTTTATTTCTGTTAGCGGTTGAATGAGCATGTCGCCCAAGGAACGACTCGGGCGAGGCGGGCGGGATGTTCGGGATAAAGCAAGCGACGGAGATAGAGCGCGAGGCCGTGTCTCTCTTTCCCGCTCTCGTTGCGAACCGACGCGCGCGCGATGAGAACTAGAGCCGGCCTTCGCATTGCGATAACACAGCGGCGAGCGTAAACATGCTCGAGCTGGAGCAAACAGCGAGAACAATACTCGCTGTTATTGCTATCTTCTGTTTAATTAACAGATTCCTTTCGAAGACCAAGGGAAGGGCCAAGGCTTATAAGGCGCGCGAACGGAGCGCGCAGTAGTAGTCGCTCTTACGAATCTCGATTCTTTGTCGGGCAGTCGACAGAGCTTGTCTCGGAGTTCCGATCCTAACAGTCCCTCACTCTCTCGCTAATTGTCCTCTCGCGATCAAAAGGTATGTTAGGAGGAGTGGAAAGCAGGGTGAAGGGAAGAGGTAGGAAGAGGGAAGAGATAGAGGAGAGGGGAGGAGAAGAGTTGAGTAGAGAGGAGGTGAAAAGGACGATAAGAAATCTGAAGGAGAAGAAGGAGGTAGGAAAGGACGGAATACCGGGAGAGGTATGGAAATATGGAGGAGAGGAGGTAGAGGAGTGGCTATGGGGTGTTTGCAGGAGAATATGGAAAGGGGAAGGATGGCCGGAGGTATGGAAAGAAAGAGAAATAATTCCGATAATTAAGAAAGGGGAGAGAGTGAGAGTAGAGGATTACAGGGGAGTGACGTTAATGCCAACAGCATATAAAGTATATATGGTGATATTGGCAGAAAGGTTAAGGGAGGAAATGAAAGACAAGGAAAGTTTAACATCGAATCAAGCGGGTTTCAGGAAAGGAATGGGAACGATAGATAATATACAGGGCGTCTCAATAACTATTAGCACCTTAATATCTTCGAATCTATAAGGTTATTATCATCTATATGTACTGAATTATTTAATAAATAGGCAGCTGGAAAGGAAAGGAGAGAAAATGGTAGCATTGTTTGTGGATTTGAAAGCAGCGTTTGATACTGTGGATAGAGAAGTACTGAGAGGGGATATGGAAAGAAGAAGGAAAAGGGGATAATAGAGAGAATTATGGAAGGTATGGAAGAAACTAAAAGCAGGGTAAGGGTAGGAGAGAGAACAGGAGAATGCTTTTGGACGGCGAAAGGGGTGAGGCAGGAGTGCCCGCTAAGTCCCTTATTATTTAATATATTGATGGCAGATTTAGAGGAGGAGATGAGCAAGGTGAAATGGGGTGGGGTAAGATTAGGAGATAGTAGGGTGTTTACAATGTCGTACGCGGATGATATGGTGTTATTGGCGGAGAATGAAGATGAAATGAGAAGCATGATAGGGAGGTTAGAAAGTTATCTGGACAGGAAAAATTTGGTGCTGAACACAGAAAAGACAAAAATCCTAAGGTTTAGGAGGAGGAGAGGAAGAATAGGGAAAAAGGATTGGAGGTGGAAAGGGAAAAAGCTAGGAGAGGTAAAGGAATATAGATACTTGGGATATATGATACAGAGAAATGGGGGGCAGGAAGCACAAATAAGAGAAAGGATGAGAAGAACAGCGGTGGTTATGAGGCAGGTGTGGGGAATAGGGAAAAGAAGATTTGGAAGGGACTGGGGAAGAAGGATATGGCATTTTGATAAGCTAGTGTGGATGGTGATGGGATATGGGGTGGAGATTTGAGGATGGAAAGAGAGGGAGGAAGTGAAGAAATTAGGACAAAGATATTTAAGATGGATATTAGGAGTGGAGAGTAGGACGCCGGGGTATATGGTGAGGGAGGAAATGCAAAGAAAAAAGTTGAGGAAAAGAGCCGGGATAAGAGCATGGAGGTATGAGAGAAGATTGAGGGAAGGTAAGGGAGGAGAGTTAGCGAGATGTTGGGAGGAAATAAAGCAGAGAAGTAAGGAAGGAAAAATAGGATCAAATTGGGAGGGAGAAAGAAAGGAATATTTTGAGAAAAAGGGGATGGGGGTGAAAGAAGTGGAAAGAAAGAGAGATATGGGAGAGGAATAAGAGAAAGAGATAATAGAAGAAGGGAAAAAGAGAGACAGACAGGAAAGATGGGAAAGAATAGAAAAATCAAGGTATAATAGGTGGTATGGAGTGGTAAAAGGGGAGGAAATATCGGGGTATTTAAAAAAAGGGTGGAGGGAAAGTAGATGGAAGAGAGTGGCGAGATTTAGATTGGGGAGTGAGGCGAGAGAAGGGAAGTATTGGGAGGAGGAGGAAAAAAGGAGGTGTAGGTTATGTGAAGGAGGGATAGAATTGTGGGAGCACATTTGGGAGGAATGTAGAGAATGGGAGGAAGGAGCGAGAAGTTGGCAGGAAGTAGTAGAAAGAATACTGGGAGAGGAAGAAGAAGGGGAATGGTGGATGTGAGAGATAGAAAAGGACAGAGTGAGAGGTGGAAGGGAAGAGGAAAGAGAAAAGGGAGGAGAAGAGAAGGAGAGGGGGGGAGAGAGGGAGAGAGAGAGAGAGAGAGAGAGAGAGAGAGAGAGAGAGAGAGAGAGAGAGAGAGAGAGAGAGAGAGAGAGAGAGAGAGAGAGAGAGAGAGAGAGAGAGAGAGAGAGAGAGAGAGAGAGAGAGAGAGAGAGAGAGAGAGAGAGAGAGAGAGAGAGAGAGAGAGAGAGAGAGAGAGAGAGAGAGAGAGAGAGAGAGAGAGAGAGAGAGAGAGAGAGAGAGAGAGAGAGAGAGAGAGAGAGAGAGAGAGAGAGAGAGAGAGAGAGAGAGAGAGAGAGAGAGAGAGAGAGAGAGAGAGAGAGAGAGAGAGAGAGAGAGAGAGAGAGAGAGAGAGAGAGAGAGAGAGAGAGAGAGAGAGAGAGAGAGAGAGAGAGAGAGAGAGAGAGAGAGTATGTAATGATGTAAAAGATGCAAAAGGAAACGGAAGTCCATAATGCGTGTGTGTGTGTGTACAGGGGGTAGGCATGAGATACTCGTGAATACCCGTGATATAGGTTAAGGTTAGTGTGTAAATAGAATAAGTTAGAGTAAGTTAGATTAAGTTAAAAATAAGTTAGAAGTAGGTTGAATGTATATAGAAGAGGAAAAGAAGATTGTAACCCTGAGGGGAACAAAATAAATATCTATCTATCTATCTGATTTGCTTGTTTTTCAAAACGATACTCACTTTGCCGACTTTATTATTGGTCGTGATTTCATTGCAAAAAATAATATCTTTGTTATAATCCATGTAATAAAAATTTGGACGGCAGGTTAATGTTATTTAATAAAGTAGCGTCGGCAGATGTCCTCGAAGATGAGTCCTCGGCAAAAGACACTGAGTTATCCGATATTAAAACGGATTTCGGTGCAAATCAACAAAATTGGCGTCAGCAAAGAAGTTGAAAATATGGCTATTCCTCTTGTAAATGACGTTATTTTGTTAAGGTAGCGCTGAAAGACGAGTCGACATACGCGTATGCACCGCGACGTTTTGCGTGATCGGAGTGTTTGCAAATTCGGGAGATAATCGACAATTTGTTAGCTCGAAAAATTGTTAAAATAAGCACTTCTTCTTATTGCGCGCAAGTCGTCCCCGTCCGCAAAAAGAATGGAACCATGCGTTTTTTTGCGTCGATTTGCGTCCTCTCAATGATCACGTTTGTGTCATTAAACAAAAGTTTCCTTTTCCGCTCATCGAGGATTGTCTGGCCAAGTTAGTTGACAAAACTGTCTTTACTTTATTGGATCTAAAGGATGGATTCCATCACATCAAAATCCACTCGAAGCATACAAAATTTTTTTCTTTTGCGACCCCAAATGATCAATATGAATTCGTACGTATTAAAATATACATAAAGTTCTAAAATATACAGAACTGCTAGAATATAAAGATCAAGTAATTTCTGCCTTGGTTAGCCGACACTGAAATTAGCGGCCACTCGCGGCGCTGTTGATTCGGAGCGAATCTCGGAGCGTTTAGCCGCTTGCTCTACCTCTTTTCCGTACCGACCGCCGAGGTGTGCACACCAGCGAATACATATAGGAAAACCGAGCGTACATAGGCACTGCAGCTGCAAGCGAGCCGTAATTAAACAGATAAGTGTAAAGCAGTAGTTTTGCGCGTTAGATCCACCGCCTTCTAGCGCTGGATCCAATTATATTGTTGTTTTATTCTTTCTACTGCCCAGAAGAAGTGCGTGAACTTCTCTCTGGAACAAAATAAACTTACTTTTACAAAAGCATTATCGCGTTTTACATTAAGTGAACCATACCTCTCTACACGAAATTCCTGAATATTTCCAACAGGTTATGGACCCAGTGTGTTTATAATAGATAAGTAAAAATTTATTAGTCTGACAAAGATAAAAGAGGCGTACTCACGAATGTAACACGTGAAAAGTGCAAGTAAGATAAACGGAAAACGACCAGATACTAAAAGTAAAAACGGTTAAGAAAGCACAAGGTCGTGCGCGGCGAAATACATTAAGAAAACTAAAAAAATTAAAAGTAAAGTTTCTCGAGGATAAAACGGTCGTTGAAGTATAAAAGTAGTGCACACTAGTAAAACTAAAAAGAAATAATCGTGCGATTAAACACTTGCGTACTGTGCAACTGAAAAGTGAATTTGGAAAAAGAATAAAAAGGAGGAGACAGAATGTTCTGAGCGATTCTATAATTAAAAAAGGGTAATAAATCAAATAAGAACAAGGAAATAAGTCTTTTTAATTTCTTTAGAAGATAGTAAACCCCAAAAATATAGAATTTCGAATATAAAGCCACATACAAAATTGTAAAAGTAAAATCGAGTGTAACGACTCGGTGACTCTGCGTGCGTTCTGTACATAAAACCAGAGGTCATATAATAAACAAGTCAGTAAGAGGATAGACTGAGAAAGGAAAACATTAGACGATCAACGACTCACTGCCTAGTTGTTGTTTTGCTCCTACTTATTTACTGAAAATTTATTCGTTGAGAATTTATCTTCTAATTGAAATAAGCTATATGCTTGAACTAATATAAATACATTTATGGGTGTATTGCCCAAAGGATGTGTTCGAACTGGTGAGAAGTGAGATAGAATCAATTGTGTAGAAATGTGTTTATTTCTTTGTCAGAGAGCTATCTGTATGTACAGGTGTGTTTGTAGCTTGAGTGCGCCAGCGGCGCATTCGCGGCAAAGTGTAAGGCCGCGAGTTTTGAATAAAAGTTGATAGGCGCGGTAATATATTACCGGCCGCGTCTGCGTGATTGGAATCGGGTCCCCAAAAGAACGATTCATGCGAGGGTGCATGTTGCATCCCTTTCCCATGTGTCGGAAGTATTCCGTACGGGAAGCGGTCCTCTGCATGGTAGTTGCTCTGTGAGTAAGCCCTAGGCGGCGAGGTTTGCGTTGCGGTGGAGTATGTCTCCGTTGTGCCATGCGCTGCGACCGTCCGGCTCTCGGTGGCGCCAGTGAGTCTGCGAGCCGAGGCGGGAGAGGCCTTCGCATTCGGATGTCTCCTGGAACGTGAGTGTCCCGTGGGGGCCGAATCAACCGGGCACAGAACTCTAAGGGAATTGTTTTCCGCTGTAGAGTCTGTGGTGGCGACGGCGATGCTGGTGCGTCAGCTGACCGTAGATGCACATCCTACGTGAGGTGTGCTGTCAGAGCTGAGACTGAGTCTCTCGCTTCCGTGCCTTCCCAGGCACTGTGAAAAGTCGAGAAGACTTGCTGGTTGCGCTCTTCGAAGCAGAGCTGTAACTCCGTTCAAGGGCCCTTAGTAAGAGCTCGCCTTGAAGCGAGTGAGTGAAGAAAAATCTGCGGAGAAGCTCTTTTATACCGCTTCGATCGATGCTTGATCGCGAGAAAGCTTTTCACCGCCTGCGCAACCTGGCGGTGTATCCGCAAACTCTTAACTCGGTAGAAGGCCTGCGGCGCGTAGCGGCGCCGCGGCGTATTATGCCGCGTCAGTGTAGCGGTGTGGCGGTGAGTCGCCACAACATTAAAATACTGAATTGTCCTTTCTTTTCTCCCGCTGAACAAGTGATATATATCGAAATTCTATCTGCACTTACTAAATAAATAGTCTCAAGGAATTAATTTGTTTTTTTTCTGAAAAGGATAGTATATTGAAACCTATTGTCCTTTTTTATAATCAGCTGTGTATTGAAACCTTATTTGCCTTTGATAAATGTATTGTTGTGTACTAAATTTATTTCTTTAGCTCATATTGTAAATTGTATCAGAAGAATAGAAAAAAATAAAATTTCTTAAAAAAGGTAAAAATGGCAAGAGCAGTGACGGAAGACACGGCCAATATAGAAAAATTGGCCAATACAGAAAACTTTCAAATCTGGAAATTTCAGATCGGCATATTGCTGCGGGCCAGCGAATTGTTCGAAGTAATAGATACGGCGACTGAAGAAAATCTACGGACCAACGCATGGAAAAAAAAGATGCATAAGCACAGAAGATAATAGCTACTACCGTGGACAGAAAACCGTTGTTACATATTGTTGCGTATCCTAAATTATGTGCCGTTTATCTTTGCCGTGTTGCTATAGTAATATCGATTAACAAACTATTTGATAGTTTATAAAAGAGTTATAATAAATTAAATGTTTTATGTCAATATTACCATAGAAACAAATTAATGTTTATGTTACCATGGAAGCTGGCTAATATTTATAAAATTATTGATTTTCTTGGACTGTCAGATTTATGCAAGCTGTCAGATTGTGCGGACGCGTACCTGATAGCTCCGGCATATTATACTCGAATTCTTGTTACATTGTTACGTTGTTGTGTTTCATTGTTTGATTATTAAAGTGTTTTACTATTATAATTGTGTTCCGTTCTTGTGCGAGTTATTATTATTCGGGCGATCACGGACTGTCGATTTTGACACGCGGACGCAACATATAATGAATTGTAAAACAACACATGTGATGTGGATGAAAATCTGTACAATATACGAAAGGGACAACGAGCAACAGAAGTGCAGCCTGCTACAGACATTCTACGGTATGACATGCGACAAAAATACTGATATAGTGTCATATATAAGTAAACTCAAAAACATAACTTTCAGATTCAATACTATGGACACAAAAATCGAAGATCAAATAATTATCTGTAAAATTCTAGCAACTCTGCCTGCTGAATATAAACACTTTACAAGCGCATGGGATTCGACTCCGCTGGGAAAGAAAACCTTAGAGAATTTGACCGCCCGATTGATCGCGGAGGAGATGAGGAACAAAGATAGTCATTCGAAAGAAAAAGCGGTTGCGTTTAAGGTCACGAGCAGGAAGTGTCACAAATGCAACAAACAAGAACACACGGCAAAAGACTGCAGAACAAAGACACACCAAAATGAAAAGGAAGCCCGTTGCTTCAAGTTCAACAAAAAGAAATATTTTGCCAAAACGTGCAGCGAAAATTCTAAAACAGAGAGATGTGACATCTGCAAAAAAACCAATCACGAGAAGAAAGACTGTTTTTTTAGAAAGAAAGCAAGAATGAAAAAACAGCAAAGGTAGCATTCATGGCAGCCGAACCTCAGGCAGAAAAAGTGTGGATAGTGGATTCAGGTTCTACTTCAAATATGACCAATCGTGAAGAGTACTTTAAAAACATTAAAAAAACAAACTACAATAAGAGTAGCGAAAGCTAATAAGACGATGATAGCAAAAGGAACTGGATCTATAGAGTTTGAAAACTGCAAACTCAAAGAAGTGATGTACGTTCCAGAACTCAGCACAAATCTATTGTCAGTGAACGCTATCACGGAAAGTGGAGGAAAAGTACAGTTTGAAAAAAACAAAGTGATAATTAGCTACAAGGACAAAACAGTAATAAAGGGACAAAAAACCGAGAATGGGCTTTACAAGGTGAAACTGAGGACAGCAAGCAAAAATTAATCGTACCTATCAAAAAGTTCAAACGGTGCAGTGATGCAATGGCATCGAAAACTCGGACATATCAGCGACAATGGACTGAAAACGCTTCAAAAGATAAGCAAAGAAATCAACCTGAAGTCAACGGATTATAAGGATCTGGAAAAAATTTGCGAAACCTGTCAAAAGGCAAAACAAACTAGAAAGAAATTTAAGAACACGAGAGGAAAGGCAGACAGGCCGCTGCAGATTATTCACACGAATCTGTGCGGTCCGATTGATCCACCGACCTGGGACGGTAATAAATATGTGATTACTTTTCTGGACGACTTTACACATTACACCATGGCATTCCGAATAAAAACTAAGGACGAAGCATCCGACAGAATAAAAGCATACGTAGAAAGGGTGGAAGCGCGCTGGAACTCGCGCGTTTCCAAATTAAGATGTGACAACGAGAAGAAATACATTAACAGTAAAGTAAATGCCTGGTGTGAAAGTAAAGGGATCGAATTAAATACAACAGTACCGTATACACCGCAATTAAACGAGAAAGCGGAAAGGCTCAACCGAACACTAATGGATAAAATAAGAGCTCTACTCTTTGACTCGGGTCTGAAGAAGGAGCTGTGGGGAGAAGCATTTTACACGGCAGTCTACTTACTTAATCGATCCTCGACTGACTCACTTGAAGTTACGCCATATGAAATGTGGGAAGGCAAGGAACCAAATTTGAAATATCTGCAACTGTTTGGATGTGAAACCTTTGCAAAAATACTAAAGCCATTAAGAAAATTAGAAGAAAGAAGCAAAAATTACATATTCGTTGGATATGCGCCCGTAGGATATAGACTATGGGATAAAGAAAAAAGAAAAATAGTAATAGCAAGAGACGTAAACTTTAAGGAAAAAAACAGTAAGAGAGCTGCAAACAAAAAACAAAAGATCGTTGAACTTGCCGAAAACCGAAGAAGAAGACATCGATGAAACAGAGAGCAAGATAGAAGAGAACGCAGAGCAGACTGCTGAAGAGGAAGAGTACACAGATGCAGAAGAAAATACTCTGACAGAAGATGACCAAGAAAGCGAAACAAAAAAAAGAAGCGAAGAACACATCAAGAAGGTCAAAAAGATTGCGTAAGAAGCCGTAACGTAAGAAGAGATAGGTTCGGTGACTATGTATATTTGACGTATAAAGAAGCAATCACAGATACAGAGAAGGCGAAGTGGTCACAAGCGATAAAAGAAGAAAAGGAGTCGCTGAGTGAAAAAACTTGGGATGTACTTGACATTCGGAAAATAAAAAACGAAAAACCACTGCATAGCAAATGGGTCTTCAAAATTAAACAAGATGGATACAAAATAAGACTCGTGGTAAAAGGATGCAAGCAGAAATACGGAATAGACTACCTAGAAACATATAGTCCGGTGATAAGCTCGACTGCATTAAGAAGCCTGTTCGCAGTAGCAATTATGAAAAATTGTAAAATGGTGACCTTTGACATAAAAGCTGTTTTCTTGTATGGAGACCTGACAGACAAAGTCTATATGTACCCTCCAGAAGGGTGTAATTGTAAAAACAAGATATTTAAACTAAAAAAAGCGCTGTATGGCCTCAAACAGGCGCCCCTTCGATGGAATGTCAGATTCACTGATTTCTTGAAGAAGGAAGAGTTTCAACAAATGAAAAGCGAACAATGCATTTTCACAAAAAGAAACAGCGAAGTGACACTAGGAATTTACGTTGACGACGGAATAATAATTGGAAACGACTCGTCAGAAATCCAAGGAATACTGAAAAACCTCAAAAGGGAGTTCAAGATCTCGGTCATGGAAGAGCCTACCGCTTTTGTAGGCTTCGAAATCACAACAGACAAAAACAAGATAGAACTGACACAGAAGGAATATATCAAAAAGGTACTTCTCCAACGTGGACTGGACAATGCCAAGCCAACAAAAATACCAATGCAACAAGGAGACAGAGAAAATACGGAGCCCAAAACCAAAGAATACCCATACAGAGAAACAATAGGAAGCTTGCTATACATCTCAACTAAAACGAGACCAGACATTGCGTACAACGTTGGTTTCTGCAGCAGATACGTGGAAGAACCGACACAAGAACGCATTACCGACCTGAAGCATATACTGAAATACCTGAAAGGAAGTACTGAACAAGGAATCATGTACAAAAACACAGAAAAAATCAATTTGCTGGAAGCGTTCTGTGATGCGGACTTTGCTAGAGACACCGAAAAAAGCACGAGTGGTTACGTTATAATGTATGCAGGCGGACCAATTGGTTGATGCTCAAGGAAATAACCCGTGATTGCACTGTCGAGCACCGAGGCTGAATATATTGCAGCAGCAGAGTGCTGTAAAGAACTGTTATACCTAAAATCCCTGCTAGAAGAATTACTAAATGAAACAATCTCAATAGAATTAAATATAGACAATCAGAGTGCGATTGCGTTAATAAAAAACGGCGTCATAAACAAGCGATCAAAGCAAATCAATGTTAAATTCAGGTTCATACATGAACTAGTCAAAAATGGCATAGTGAAGTTGAAATATTATCCTACGAATAAACAATTATCCGACATCTTCACAAAGCCACTAAATAACGTCAAATTTAACAAATTCAAAGAACAGCTACTGGCAAACCAGTGCAGAAATTAGAGGGAAATGTCAAAATATACATAAAGTTCTGAAATATACAGAACTAGAATATAAAGATCAAGTAATTTCCGCCTTGGTTAGCCGGCACTGAACTTAGCAGCCACTCGCGGCGCTGTTGATTCGGAGCGAAACTCGGAGCGTTTAGTGCGTTCGCTCTACCTCTTTTCCGTATCGACCGCCGAGGTGTGCGCACCAGCGAATACATATAGGAAAACCGAGCGTACATAGGCACTGCAGCTGCAAGCGAGCCGTAATTAAACAGATAAGTGTAAAGCAGTGGTTTTGCGCGTAAGATCCACCGCTTTCTAGCGCTGGATCCAATTATATTGTTGTTCTATTCTTTCTACTGCCTAGAAGAAGTGCGTGAACTTCTCTCTGGAGCAGAATAAACTTACTTTTACAAAAGCACTATTGCGTTTTACATTAAGTGAACCACGCCTCTCTCTATACAAAATTCCTGAATATTTCCAACAGTACGATTACCGTTTGATTTTTGTGAAGCGCCTGTCGAGTTTCAGCAAAGAACTGTAAGTAGATATACTAGGGGGGTTCTAACCCACGAACAATGAGGGGGGTGCGAGTGAAAAGGGAAAGAGTTTGAGGGGGAGGGAATAATTTTGGAGGAGAGGAGGTAATGACGTCATCGTTTTGGAGGAGAGGGGGTAATTTTTGAGTGGTGAGGGTCGTTTTGGAGGAGAAGGGGTAATGTTTTCTTAGAATTGGAGGGGGTAATGTTTGGTGTCAGGTTACAGGGGGAGTATCAGGTTACACAAAGGCGGTAATTATTTTTTTTAGAATTGGAGGGGGTAATGTTTGGTATCAGATTACTCATCGCTATTTTTAGAACAAAAGCCCTTAGCAACAGGCAGCCGTCATCGCTATTTTTAGTGCCGTGTGCGGGTATATAAAGCAAGTGAAAAAGAATAGGAACCATCAGTCATTCGAAATCATTGAGATAATCACTAGTTCGCTGTGACGTTTATTAGCAACGATGTTTTACACCATGTCAACCGTGAATAATCAGATCAACAAACAGCAGGGTGCGAAGAAGCTGAAATTATCCAATGAGTAAGTCGACTTGTTTCTTAAGCTACATCTTTAAACTTAATTGTTATACTTTTAAACTCACAATTTCTTTTTTCACAGAAAACAAAAAAGTAATTCACCAAAGGTGGAAAAAGAATCATCTAGGATCTTGGGTAGAAGATACTATTTGACGAAGACTGGATACAAGTATCTCGACATCGGAATCAACGTCTCAACGCCGCACAGTGGGGCGAAACCTTCAAAAATCGGTCAATGGGCGGAAAAAAAAAGTTACATAAATTTTTATTTTTAACATATTTTTATATTCTTTACACTTTAATCTATCTAAAAATATGTTTAGAGCATTTATTTTTATTGATATTTGTACTAATAATATTTAATGAATTTAGTATTTTGAAGAAATAGTGAATTTACTGTAGATTGTAGCTTGAGTTTAAGAACTCTCAGATTGAAAATAGACGAAAACTCTTGTCAAATTTCTATTACAACAAAATAAATATGTTCCAAAGATAACATAAATATTATTTTTATGTTGTCAAATAATTTATTATACATAATATATATATTTCAATACATGTAGTTAAAGAGAATTGAATTCAAATGTTTAAAGTACCAAAAAGTTTACGGTCCAAAACGGTCCAGACTGAAATATACGTTAATCTACAGGGCAAAGTATGTAATTTCTTAGCATATACGTTTTGTATCCCCCTTCATCCCCCTTTTGCAAAAAATTTCTAATTAATGTTAGTTCGATGCGGCTAGTAGCGCCTAACTGGTTCATTTTCTTTTAATGTTTTCAAATTTAATCGCGAAATTTGATGCAAATTACACTTTGTTTTAAATCATTGTTATGACTAACAATTTTATATTAAAAAAATAATAGAGAAAACAAAAGTTATTAATTTTTAAATAAATTTTTTTATAAAGTAAAAAAATTGTAAACTAATTGTACTGCATCAAATTTTTCTTTACGATAAAAATAATCATTTGTTGATTACTTCTCAACTCCTGCATTTTTTTTTATGTCTTCCATTGAGATTTTGAAATTTTCGGTCTAATAGACGGCATGCGCGATGATCTAAGAATTCAGTATCTCATCTGAATGAAAAAGAGAATTTCTTATTCAACCATGTTTCATCATTTTTATAGAACTTTTCAAAATGATATCTGCTTACTGTCTATTTTGATTGTAAATGTTTCAAGAAATTTAAAAATTTATGTAGTAATTTAAATCGTAAAATTCTCCAAAACGTATGACATACACAAAACTTTATGTTTGGCTGTATCCATGGTATTATATCTCAGTAACAGTGCACAAATGGTTGATTCATGGAAGCGCTATAATAAAATATGCAATTGTACCAATAGATCAATTATCTGAAGATGCCCAAGAAGCGAATCACAAATATTTTCGAAATTATAGAGAAAATTATTCTCGAAAAATATCTCGAAAAATGAATAACGAAGATATATTTACGAATCTGTTAATTGCTTCAGACTCAGTTGTTTCACATTTAAGGCGAATAATTGAACACAAAAAAAAGAACTATGTGACGATGCTAAGAATTTTTTTAGATTTGACGAATTAGATTGTTATGAGTAAAATAATAAAGACACTTGACGGATACTCAGAAATGAAATTGATCATATACAATATTAGCCTTACTTAGTTATTCGGTTTCTTTTTCTTTTTTAAACATTGCTATTGTATTGTATTTTGTATATTGCTATTGTAAATTTTTGTGATTATTGTGATTTTATTTTATTTTATTGCAGTGCAAAATATTTGACTTATTATTAAATGTCAACTGCATGATTATTTAATTTGACAATAATAATTAAGTTATTATTAAATTATTTGATATTTTAGGAAGATTAAGTTGTTCAGAGATTGTTATTTTTCAACAAAAAAAATTAATTACACTGTAATAAATTCTTTTTTTTTTTTTATTTAAGTGAAGGAATTTTGCTATATGTCGATAAAGCATTTATTAACTGTATAAATTATTTTAATTATAATTAAATCGATTTTTTAGTTTACATACTTGAAGTATATTATTCTTAGTTAATATATGCCAAATTTCAAGTTTTTTAATTGAAAAATATTAAAACTATACGTCAATGACCGCGAAAAGAGGTATTCGCCCCACTTAAAATAATTTATACAGTTAATAAATGCTTTATCGACATATAGCAAAATTCCTTCACTTAAATAAAAAAAAAAAAAGAATTTATTACAGTGTAATTAATTTTTTTGTTGAAAAATAACAATCTCTGAACAACTTAATCTTCCTAAAATATCAAATAATTTAATAATAACTTAATTATTATTGTCAAATTAAATAATCATGCAGTTGACATTTAATAATAAGTCAAATATTTTGCACTGCAATAAAATAAAATAAAATCACAATAATCACAAAAATTTACAATAGCAATATACAAAATACAATACAATAGCAATGTTTAAAAAAGAAAAAGAAACCGAATAACTAAGTAAGGCTAATATTGTATATGATCAATTTCATTTCTGAGTATCCGTCAAGTGTCTTTATTATTTTACTCATAACAATCTAATTCGTCAAATCTAAAAAATTCTTAGCATCGTCACATAGTTCTTTTTTTTGTGTTCAATTATTCGCCTTAAATGTGAAACAACTGAGTCTGAAGCAATTAACAGATTCGTAAATATATCTTCGTTATTCATTTTTCGAGACATTTTTCGAGAATAATTTTCTCTATAATTTCGAAAATATTTGTGATTCGCTTCTTGGGCATCTTCAGATAATTGATCTATTGGTACAATTGCATATTTTATTATAGCGCTTCCATGAATCAACCATTTGTGCACTGTTACTGAGATATAATACCATGGATACAGCCAAACATAAAGTTTTGTGTATGTCATACGTTTTGGAGAATTTTACGATTTAAATTACTATATAAATTTTTAAATTTCTTGAAACATTTACAATCAAAATAGACAGTAAGCAGATATCATTTTGAAAAGTTCTATAAAAATGATGAAACATGGTTGAATAAGAAATTCTCTTTTTCATTCAGATGAGATACTGAATTCTTAGATCATCGCGCATGCCGTCTATTAGACCGAAAATTTCAAAATCTCAATGGAAGACATAAAAAAAAATGCAGGAGTTGAGAAGTAATCAACAAATGATTATTTTTATCGTAAAGAAAAATTTGATGCAGTACAATTAGTTTACAATTTTTTTACTTTATAAAAAAATTTATTTAAAAATTAATAACTTTTGTTTTCTCTATTATTTTTTTAATATAAAATTGTTAGTCATAACAATGATTTAAAACAAAGTGTAATTTGCATCAAATTTCGCGATTAAATTTGAAAACATTAAAAGAAAATGAACCAGTTAGGCGCTACTAGCCGCATCGAACTAACATTAATTAGAAATTTTTTGCAAAAGGGGGATGAAGGGGGATACAAAACGTATATGCTAAGAAATTACATACTTTGCCCTGTAGATTAACGTATATTTCAGTCTGGACCGTTTTGGACCGTAAACTTTTTGGTACTTTAAACATTTGAATTCAATTCTCTTTAACTACATGTATTGAAATATATATATTATGTATAATAAATTATTTGACAACATAAAAATAATATTTATGTTATCTTTGGAACATATTTATTTTGTTGTAATAGAAATTTGACAAGAGTTTTCGTCTATTTTCAATCTGAGAGTTCTTAAACTCAAGCTACAATCTACAGTAAATTCACTATTTCTTCAAAATACTAAATTCATTAAATATTATTAGTACAAATATCAATAAAAATAAATGCTCTAAACATATTTTTAGATAGATTAAAGTGTAAAGAATATAAAAATATGTTAAAAATAAAAATTTATGTAACTTTTTTTTTCCGCCCATTGACCGATTTTTGAAGGTTTCGCCCCACTGTGCGGCGTATGGAAAGAACTCATGAATCAACGGGGCATCATCGCCAGCTTCTTTAAGAATGATGTGGACGAAGCATCGTCTCAGACCGTTGGACACTGCACGTTAAGTTTTGGACAAATTAACAACTTAAAAGTAATGCGCCTGGCAACATCAGCATTATGTTTAATTATGTCAAGCCGAACCGCGTGTAACATGTTTGCACTTGAATATTGTGTAGACTGCATCAATTATTCGTTGAACAACGTCACCGGTATGGTTGATGTCAAGTTCGCACACTTTTCAGAAATCGCGAGAAATGCGAAGGACCCCGATCACGTGGCAATTTGCAAAAACGATTTATTCGATAAGAATAATATAATTAATTGTGAACTGGTGACTTGGGTCTTTGCGGAGTTGTAACAATTGTGTATTACATATTAATAAATATTATTTCAATTGTAATTAAAATTTCTTTTTTATTTTCCTGTCTCATCTTATCCACTATATTGACTTATCCTACAACGCGCGCATCAAGTTACCGCTGGAGCAGTCGCTCCTAAGTTCGGTGAATAATTCCTAACGATTTCATTTTATACATCTTTAACTGTCTATAGTATACCATAAATTTATTTCTAACTTAAAGATGGGAGAAAGGTGAAAAAGCGCTATAATATATTTTATAAAAAAATTCATTTGAAATATATATTTTAAATTAGCTGTGATAAAATGTAATGAGTTACATTAAAAGAATTATTAAAAATTATAATAATGACTTTAAATCTAAGCTTAATATGTACACACAGAAAAATACATACTGTATCTAAGTAAATATTACTTGTTTCAAGTATTTTATAAATTCATATATCCGCAAATCTATCGTAAGTTCATCATAAGCATCAAATTTATTCAAAATATATTTTGATCCCAGTAAGTTTAATACTTTAATCAAGAATATTAAATTAAAAAAAAAATTCTATTTGCTTATTAAATTAACCAAATCTGACTTTTCTTCGATACAATTTTATAATATTCTTCACCAAAAAATAATTAGGTACTTCTTTTGAGTGTATGATAATGAGTTTATCAAAAATTTGTAATGAGTATATTTTTAAGACTATTGTGACGATGCGCCTACCACTCATCGTCCCTAGCGACCGACCAGACGTAGGCTCGACGCCTATGACGCCCACGAGCGCTCGCGCCCATGCGACGCCCCAGCGTGGGGACCGCTCCCACTGCGCGACCGATACTCGCGGGTGGGAGGCCCGAGCCGGGTATATAAGCCGGCTCGGCCAGCATAACGAGACCTGTCCCGATCCGGTGTCCGACCAGACCACATCTCTGGGTGCTCCCGAGATATACCTGCTCCGACTTTCCGCCGACAGGGCCGGGTTCTCCCGCTCTGCTGCCAGGGTTTCTCCCGGCGTTCGGTCTCTCCGATTTTCCGCCGACAGGGCCGGGTTCTCCCGCTCTGCTGCCAGGGTTTCTCCCGGCGTTCGGTCTCTCCGACTTTCCGCCGACAGGGCCGGGTTCTCCCGCTCTGCTGCCAGGGTTTCTCCCGGTATTCGGTATCTCCGATTTTCCGCCGACAGGGCCGGGTTCTCCCGCTCTGCTGCCAGGGCTCTCCCGGCGTTCGGTCTCTCCGACGTCCCACCGACAGGGCCGGGTGCTCCCGCCCTGAAGCCAGGGTTCTCCCGGCTCGCGGCGCGCTAGGCCGTCCTAAAGGAGACGGGTGCTCCCTCTCCTAAAACCAGGGTTCTCCCGGTACGCGGTTGTATTATATAGAGTGTAGTTAACGTTAGTGTAAGTGAACGCCATAGACCTTAAGAGGGAACGTCCGCGCAGAAGCGCACTTTGTATTCTTCACCACAATTGACTGAATAAACGCAGCTTTAATATATTTCATGGAGTGATCGATCAAGCTTCCCTCCTTCTCTCGAATCCTGACTCCGGCGAGCAGATCCGCGGCGTCGAGAAAGGCGAACCGTTACATGGCGCCCGAACAGGGACCTGACTAGAGGAAGCTACGATCGGCATAAGACTCCATGCCACGGTGGATCGACTATATCTCCAAGCGAGAGGCCATCGAGGAGCTAGCCGCGCAAGGACTATCGACCGAGGGAACTCTCGACGAATTGCGAAAGCGGCTGCGGCGATTTGTGGCACAGAACCCCTCACTGTTTGAGAACCGCGTTGCCACGGGATCCGGGAATATGCCGCTAGACACCGCTAGCACAAACCCCGGCCCGTCCACCGTCGTAGAAACACCCATGGCCGACCCGGCAAAGGTCATGAACCAGATAAGGAAATGGGGGCTCCACTTCGACGGAAAGGACCCGCTGGCCTTCCTCGAGCGCGTAGACGAGTTGCGGCAAGGATACGGGTGCCGAGACGATCAGCTGTTGCTGGGGTTGCCCGAAATGCTAAAAGGCGACGCCCTCTTGTGGTATCGAAATAACCGCGATACCTGGACCACATGGAGGGAGTTCTGCGACCAGCTCCGCGGGCATTATTTGCCGCCGGGCTACCAGCGCCGGCTCCGGCGGGACATACAAGGCCGTTATCAACGGCCGGACGAGCCATTTCAGGCCTACGCCACGGCGTTGTTGACCATGATGCGCCGGGCTGGGGGCTACACCGCGCGAGATCAAGTAGAGCAACTACATGAAAACATGGGCCCGGAGTACCAGCTGTACGTTCAGCTGACCGACGCTACCACAGTGGGCGAGCTAAGCACCAGAGCCGCCCAGTTGGAGGCCATAAACCACCGTCGGACCGAGCGGACCGGAACTCCCGGCTGCAAGACCGCCGCGGCTGCCGCTTACAGCCGGGATGAATGTTGCTGGCGGTGCAAGCAGCGTGGGCATACACGTCAGGACTGCCGACGGCCGGCTAAGAAGTTTTGTTCCCGTTGCGGGAAGGATGGCGTCCTGACTCGCGATTGTCACCCACCGTCGGGAAACGCCAGCCGGGCCGGGGACGTTGCGGCCGCCGCCCAGCCCGCCTCCGAATGAGGTACCAGCCCCGACCGCACCTCCGAGTTCGGATTCTACAACATACGCGCTGGGCGCTGCTGGACTCAGGTTCCGAACTCTCGTTCGTCGATCAGGCAACGGTACGCCTGTGCGAAGGCAGCCCGTACCACCTAGAAGCCGCGACCGATCGGGTCGATCTCGCCGACGGGACCAGCGTCCCTATCACCGAAACTATAGTCCTGCCCATCTCCGTGCAAGGAAACACATACACTCACCGCTTTGCGGTACTACCCCGCCTGGGTAGTCCGATGCTGATCGGTGTCGATCTGTGGGCAAAACTGGGCATCACTCTGCCTCCTCCTCCGCGAACCGAGACATCGACCACGGCAGCAACCAGCCTGGTGGCCGCCAGCACCCACGCCTCGCCATCAGAAGAGGCGCGTCTGAGAACCTTTCTAGAACGCGAGTTACCGAGCTTTGAGGCCATCAAGGGGCCGACCGATCGCGGGGCCCACCATATACGGCTCAAGCCCGTGACGCCCATCAAGCAGCGATATCGCCCCCGAAACCCGGCCATGCAAGCTATTATCGATCGGGAGGTCGAAAGCATGCTTGCCGAAGGCATAATTGAGCCGTCCAACAGCCCGTGGAGCTCTCCGGTTGTGGTCGTACGGAAGCGGGACGGATCCCACCGATTCTGCATCGATTTCCGCAAGCTCAACGCCGCATCAGTAAAAGACGCCTACCCGCTGCCACATATTGCCGCAACACTGGACAAACTCCGTGGGGCCCGGTATCTGTCCACACTAGATCTAAAGAGCGGGTACTGGCAGATTCCACTCACGCCAGAGAGCCGACCAGCAACCGCGTTCACGGTCCCGGGAAAAGGATTGTTCCAG